>NC_084631.1:52500-57500 GCF_033978795.1 Nerophis ophidion | reverse complement strand
GTGTGGAGAGAGGGTTTCGCATTTTTCCCATCAGGCATTGAAATGGATTTAAATGGGAGTCATTTTTCATTTCTTCTGGTGCATGGACGTTGTTAATAATATCCACAGAGTTCAGTGAGCAGGTTGTGTTGTGTGACCATTTTTTTTTTCATCATGACTATGGTAGGTTGTTTGCACTGGGTCATGAAAGTAATGCTGCATTTGTCCTCTGGTGGCATAATAGCAGCATCAAAATTGCCACACCAATATCTTCCTATTAATAACATTCTTTATTAAATTCATGACTTTTCACGGGTCAGATTGAAGACATCAGCGGGTTGTAGCTTGGACTGACTTTTTGTGTCCTTTTCAGGACATTTATGCTGTTCCAGGCCATTATTTTCCAAGGTGGACTTTTTTTCTACAGCACAATTTTAAAATCAGACTACTTCCCAAAAGTGATGTACAGATTAAAATAGAGGTAAAATATTAAAAATAATAATAATCACAATAACTACAGAATATTATAAGCATAAAACGCAGTTCAAATGCATACCAATAGTGCAAAATAACCCCAAGAGGTAAACGATTAAAAATAAAAAATAAAACGCAATAAGTACAGAACATTCTATATGTAAAACACAGTAAACATAAAAATGTCAATACATTTGTCCAGCCCAGTTTTTGTGAAATGCCGATGTAATTAAGTGAGGTTTTTTTTAAGAAGATTTAAAAGTATCGAGAGACCAAATATGTTCGTATACATTTTTAACCCTTTGAAGGCCTTTTAAACACACGATGTCACAGTTTTCAATTTGTTTACATTTGCTTAACATGAGCTTTCAAAAAGGTCCAAATCTAAAAAAAAAAAAAATAAATAAATAACGTTTGATGTTTTTGTTTAGGACTAAAAATATGAAAATAAAATACAAAATATAAAAATATGAAAAACCGAAGTAGATCCTGTAGCTGAGGGCAAGTGAGAGAGAGAACAGATGCTAAAAGTGATGACTGCATCTTTGGGAAAAGATCCAGTTCATTTTCATCGATCTTTAGATTGATTACACCAGCGCCTTCAGACAATTATGGGATGTACGGGATTTGCAGGACTGAACATGTTGGCCTCACAAAAGGGATTTAACTTCTTTTTACACTTGTACGGCAGTGGGGGGAGTTAAATGTTGATTTTAAAGTAAAAATCACTTAAAAACTTTTTTTTAATAAAAATACAAATCCCCAACAAAAAGATGAAAACAAAATAAAAACTTGCATGAAGCGGAAAAGCATGTTTTTGTGGAAGTGTTTTGCATAAGTCAGTTTGAGCCAAACAATCATCTATTTCCTGCGGAATAAGATCGTAGTTATTCTTTTTATTTCCCTATTTCATTAAAAACTAAAAATTATGTGTTTTTCATCAGCCAGTTAACTTATTTGGAAAGTTGAAAAGTAAGAAAACACGCATCCAAACATCCCACCTGTCGATCAAATATGTTACCATGGTAACCGTCAATCAAAAATGTCACCATGGTTACCCGCCAATCAATGATGTGACCAAAGCGACCCTTCAATCAAAGATGTTACCACGGTTACCCGTCAGTCAAAGCTGTTGGCATAGTTACCTGTCAATCAAAGATGTCATTATAGTGACCCTTTAATCAACAATGTTGCCATAGTTACCAGTCAATTAGTTACCATAGTTACTTGTCAAACAGGCATGTTAGCATAGTTACCCATCTAAGGTGTTACCATTGCTACCTGCTATCCGTCAATCAAAAATGTTACCATTGCTACCCGTCAAAGATGTTACCATAGCGACCAGTTAGTCAAAGATATTTCCATTGCTCCCCGTCAATCAAAGATGTCACCAGAGTTACGAGTCAATCAAAGATGTTTCCATAGTCTTCCTTCAATCAACGGTGTTACCGTAGTGACCCTTCATTCAAAGGTGTTACCATAGTAACCTGTCAATCTAATATGTTACCCTAGTAACCTGTCAATCAAACATGATACCAAAGTGACTATCAATCAGATGTTACCATAGCTACCGTCAAACAAATATGTTGCCATCCATACCCGTCAATGAAAGAAGTTATCATAGTTACTATCAATGATGTTACCGTAGCTATTTGTCAATCAAAAATGTTACCATAGTTATTTGTCAAGCAGAGATGTTACCACTACTACCTGTCAATCGAAGATGTTACCATAGTTACCCGTCAATCAAAGATCAATCAATCAATCAATGTTTACTTATATAGCCCTAAATCACTAGTGTCTCAAAGGGCTGCACAAAACACTACGACATCCTCGGTAGGCCCACATAAGGGCAAGGAAAACTCACACCCAGTGGGACATCGGTGACAATAATGACCCAGTGGGACGTCGGTGACAATGATGACTATGAGAACCTTGGAGAGGAGGAAAGCAATGGATGTCGAGCGGGTCTAACATGATACTGTGAAAGTTCAATCCATAATGGATCCAACACAGTCGCGAGAGTCCAGTCCAAAGCGGATCCAACACAGCAGCGAGAGTCCCGTTCACAGCGGAGCCAGCAGGAAACCATCCCAAGCGGAGGCGGATCAGCAGCGCAGAGATGTCCCCAGCCGATACACAGGCAAGCAGTACATGGCCACCGGATCGGACCGGACCCCCTCCACAAAGGAGAGTGGGACATAGAAGAAGATGTTACCATTACTACCTGTCAATCAAATATGTTACCATAGCGACACGTCAAAGATATTTACATTGCTCCCTGTCAATCAAAGATGTTACCATAGTTACCCGTCAAAGCTGTTGCAATAGTGACCCATAAATCAAAGGGGTTACCATAGTAGCCTGTCAATCAAAGATGTTACCATAGAAACCTGTCATAGATGTTACCATAGTAACCCATCAATCACAAACATCTTATCAAAGTTACTATCAATAAGATGTTACCACAGCTACAGTCAATCAAAGATGTTGCAGCTATACCCGTCAATGAAAGAAGTTACCAGAGTTATGACCAACAATGTTACCACAGCTATTAGTCGATCAAAGATGTTACCATAGTTACTTGTCAAGCAGAGATGTTACCATAGCTGCCGGTCAATCAAAGATGTTACTATAATTACCCGTTGATCAAAGATGTTACCATAGTTATTGTCAAAAATTTTACCATAGTTATCAGTCAATCAAAGATGTTACCATGGCTACCAATCAATCAAATATGTTACTATAATTACCCGTTGATCAAAGATGTCACCATAGTTATTGTCAAAGATGTTACCATAGTTATCCGTCAATCAGAGATGTTACCATAGCTACCAATCAATCAAAGATGTTACTATAATTACCCGTTGATCAAAGATGTTACCATAGTTATTGTCAAAGATGTTACCATAGTTATTGTTAAAGATGTTACCATAGTTATCCGTCAATCAGAGATGTCACCATAGCTACCAATCAATCAAAATTGTTACTAGAATTACCCGTTGATCAAAGATGTTACCGTACTTATTGTCAAAGATGTTACCATGGTTATCAGTCAATCAAAGATGTTACCCTGGCAACCAATCAATCAAAGATGTTACTATAATTACCCGTTGATCAAAGATGTTACCATAGTTATTGTCAAAAATTTTACCATAGTTATCAGTCAATCAAAGATGTTACCCTGGCTACCAATCAATCAAATATGTTACTATAATTACCCGTTGATCAAAGATGTTACCATAGTTATCCGTCAATCAGAGATGTCACCATAGCTACCAATCAATCAAAATTGTTACTCGAATTACCCGTTGATCAAAGATGTTACCATAGTTATTGTCAAAGATGTTACCATGGTTATCCGTCAATCAGAGATGTTACCATAGCTACCAATCAATCAAAGATGTTACTATAATTACCCGTTGATCAAAGATGTTACCATAGTTATTGTCAAAGATGTTACCATAGTTATCCGTCAATCAGAGATGTTACCATAGCTACCAATCAATCAAAGATGTTACTATAATTACCCGTTGATCAAAGATGTTACCATAGTTATTGTCAAAGATGTTACCATAGTTATTGTTAAAGATGTTACCATAGTTATCCGTCAATCAGAGATGTCACCATAGCTACCAATCAATCAAAATTGTTACTAGAATTACCCGTTGATCAAAGATGTTACCGTACTTATTGTCAAAGATGTTACCATGGTTATCAGTCAATCAAAGATGTTACCCTGGCAACCAATCAATCAAAGATGTTACTATAATTACCCGTTGATCAAAGATGTTACCATAGTTATTGTCAAAAATTTTACCATAGTTATCAGTCAATCAAAGATGTTACCCTGGCTACCAATCAATCAAATATGTTACTATAATTACCCGTTGATCAAAGATGTTACCATAGTTATCCGTCAATCAGAGATGTCACCATAGCTACCAATCAATCAAAATTGTTACTCGAATTACCCGTTGATCAAAGATGTTACCATAGTTATTGTCAAAGATGTTACCATGGTTATCCGTCAATCAAAGATGTCACCATAACTATCAAACAATCAAAGATGTTACTATAATTACCCGTTGATCAAAGATGTTACCATAGTTATCCGTCAATCAAACATGATACCATAGCTACCAATCAATCAGAGATGTTACTATAATTACCCATTGATCAAAGATGTTACCATAGTTATCTGTCAATCACAGATGATACCATAGCTACCAATCAATCAAAGATGTTACTATAGTTAGCTGTCAATCAAAGATGTTACCATAGTTATCCGTCAATCAAAGATATTACCATACCTACCAATCAATCAAAGATGTTACTGTAATTACCTGTTGATCAAAGATGTTACCATAGTTATTGTCAAAGATGTTACCATAGTTATCCGTCAATGAAAGATGTTACCATAGCTACCAATCAATCAAAGATGTTACTATAGTTAGCCGTCAATCAAAGATGTTACCATAGTTACTTATCAAGCAGAGACGTTATCATAGCTACCCGTCAATCAAAGCTCTTACCATAGTTACCCA
>NC_084631.1:45000-47500 GCF_033978795.1 Nerophis ophidion | reverse complement strand
CTATATAAATAAACATTGATTGATTGAACCAGGTGGCACACCCAACTCAAGGCCCCCCACGCCCGACGTGGACCCCGACTTAAAGGCCTACTGAAATGAGATTTTCTTATTCAAACAGGGATAGCAGGTCCATGCTATGTGTCATACTTGATCATTTCGCGATATTGCCATATTTTTGCTGAATGGATTTAGTAGAGAACATCCACGATAAAGTTCGCAACTTTCGGTCGCTAATAAAAAAGCCCTGCCTTTACCGGAAGTAGCAGACGATGACGTCACCGGTGTGAGGGCTCCTCACATCCTCACATTGTTTATAATGTGAGCCTCCAGCATCAAGAGCTATTCGGACCGAGAAAGCGACAATTTCCCCATTTATTTGAGCGAAGATGAAAGATTTGTGGATGAGGATATTGATAGTGAAGGACTAGAAAAAATTTAAAAATAAAGTAAAAAAATAAAAGGCGATTGCATTGGGAGCGAATCAGATGTTTTTGGACACATTTACTAGGATAATTCTGGGAAATCCCTTATCTTTCTATTGTGTTGCTAGTGTTTTAGTGAGTTAAATAGTACCTGATAGTCGGAGGGGTGTGTCCACGGGTGTGTTGACGCCAGTCTCTGATGGAAGTCACGGCAGCTGCATGGACGGCGCAAGCTCCGCTGATCTCCGGTAAGAGGCGACTTTTTACCACAATTTTCTCACCAAAACCTGCCGGTTGACAAGTGGTCAGGAAACATGTTCGCTTGACCGCTCTGATCCATAGTAAAGCTTCACCTCCGGGAATTTTAAACAAGGAAACACCGTGTGTTTGTGTGGCTAAAGGCTAAAGCTTCCCACTTCCATCTTTCTACTTTGACTTCTCCATTATTAATTGAACAAATTGCAAAAGATTCAGCAACACAGATGTCAAATATACTGTGTAATTGCGCGATGAAAAGAGACGACTTTTAGCCGCAAGTGGTGCTGGATAATATGTCCCCTCCAACCAATAACGTCACAAACACGCGTCATCATTCCGTGACGTTTTCAACAAGAAACTCCGCGGGAAATTTAAAATTGTAATTTAGTAAACTAAACCGGCCGTATTGGCATGTGTTGCAATGTTAATATTTCATCATTGATCTATAAACTATCAGACTGCGTGGTCGGTAGTAGTGGGTTTCAGTAGGCCTTTAAACAAGCTGAAAAACGTATTCGGGTGTCACCATTTCTCCCGTCCAAAGGCAAAACCCAGTCACTCAATGTCGGTCAAAACTGAGCTGATAATAATTTTGGAGTTCCTAGGTGATATGCTTCACATTAGTGTATGCGATATTGTAATTCGTTCCGTAAGTAAGCTGTTACGCGCATGGCAGGACCTAGCAACTACCACATAACCGCGTAGATACAACAGAAAAACCTAGTATCTCAAGGGACCAATCGGAGCTTCTTTGTCGGTCGCCTTATTGTCTTTAATGAGACATTTGCACGAATGGGGGCCGACGGTCAACCTGATTATGTGATATTATGGCACGAGGGGATATTTGGAAGATTGGCCCAGGACGTTGCAAGCACCTTCATTAAATGTATTGTTCTTGATTCTTCCCCTTGCATACTCTTTTGGGCAGATAACTGTGGAGGTCAAAATAAAAACTGGACGCTGTACACGGCTCTTGCCCAATGTGCAAACGCAGAATGGGGCCCACCCGAGATTGTGATAAAATATCTGGAGAAAGGGCACACGTTCATGAGAGCAGATTCAATCCATGGCTCGATCGGCAAGAAAATGAAAGCTCAAGAAAACATCTGTGAATTGTGAATTATATTTATATAGCGCTTTTCTCAAGTGACTCAAAGCGCTTTACATAGTGAAACCCAATATCTAAGTTACATTTAAAGCAGTGTGGGTGGCACTGGGAGCAGGTGGGTAAAGTGTCTTGCCCAAGGACACAACGGCAGTGACTAGGATGGCGGAAGCGGGAATCGAACCTGCAACCCTCAAGTTGCTGGCACGGCCACTCTACCAACCGAGCTATGCCGCCCCTATACATTTCATGACTTTGTAAATCTTTGTAAGACAGCATCAAGATAGATTGGTTTTCCTTTGTTTTCGCAAAATCAGCTAGAAGTGAGTTACTAGGTTTTTGCCTTTGGACGGGAGATTTAGTGGTCAATTGTACAGAATATGTACTGTACTGTGCAATCTACTAATAAAAGTTTCAATCAATCAATCAAAGCATTGTTGTTCTTTTTTAAATACAAAAAATATATAAAAATTGCCCCCATATACTTTGACATTTCAGTATGTGGCCCTTAGTGTAATAAGTTTGGACACCCGTAAAATAAAGTATCAAAAGTGTCGGTATTTTAAATTGAGAATCGACATAGCAGTAAGATCTGGTATCGATTTCGCCATAACTAGTGTGGATGTGTGAATGTTGTCTGTCTATCTGTGTTGGCCCTGCGATGAGGTGGCGACTTGTCCAGGGTGTACCCCGCCTTCCGCCCGATTGTAGCTGA
>NC_084631.1:0-40000 GCF_033978795.1 Nerophis ophidion | reverse complement strand
GTGTCATCATCATCATTTCTACCTAATCAGATCAAGATCTGAATTTGTGGAGCAGAGTTATCAACCTTTCATGAGTCGTGGCGAATCATCAGAGCAAAGTTTGGCGGCATGCCACGCCCACATCCTATGACACAGGCAAAACGTGTTTGTAATTTATCATCACCAATATTTGCAGTATCGGGAATTTTAACCGCGACTCATTTGGTCAAAGTCCCTAGGAGGAGTACGTAAAAGTACGATCCCTTTTTTCCCCCACAAAAAAACGGCCAAAAACCACCAGAGCAAAAATCGGTGCCATGCCACGCCCACATCTTATGACGTAAACAAAATTTGCTCGCAATTAATCATCAACAATATGTGTAGTATCTGTCATTTTAACTGTGACTAATTTGGTCAAAATCCCTAGGAGGATTTCATAAAAGTACGAGCCTTTTTTCCCCACCGAAAAACGGCCAAAAATCATCAGAGCAAAAATTGGTGCCATGCCACGCCCACATCTTATGACGTAGACAAAATTTGCTCGCAATTAATCATCAACAATATGTGTAGTATCGGTCATTTTAACTGTGACTAATTTGGTCAAAATCCCTAGGATTTCATAAAAGTACGAGCCTTTTTTCCCCACCGAAAAACGGCCAAAAATCATCAGAGCAAAAATCGGTGCCAATGCCACGCCCACATCTTATGACGTAGACAAAATTTGCTCGCAATTAATCATCAACAATATGTGTAGTATCGGTCATTTTAACTGTGACTAATTTGGTCAAAATCCCTAGAAGGATTTCATAAAAGTACAAGCCTTTTTTCCCCACCGAAAAACGGCCAAAAACCATCAGAGCAAAAATCGGTGCCATGCCACGCCCACATCTTATGACGTAGACAAAATTTGCTCGCAATTAATCATCAACAATATGTGTAGTATCGGTCATTTTAACTGTGAATAATTTGGTCAAAATCCCTAGAAGGATTTCATAAAAGTACGAGCCTTTTTTCCCCACCGAAAAACGGCCAAAAATCATCAGAGCAAAAATCGGTGCCATGCCACGCCCACATCTTATGACGTTGACAAAATTTGCTCGCAATTAATCATCAACAATATGTGTAGTATCGGTAATTTTAACTGTGACTAATTTGGTCAAAATCCCTACAAGGATTTCATAAAAGTACGAGCCTTTTTTCCCCACCGAAAAACGGCCAAAAACCCTCAGTGCAAAAATCGGTGCCATGCCACGCCCACATCTTATGACGTTGACAAAATCTGGTTACATTTATCATCACGTCCATGTGTATTATCTGTAATTTTAACTGCAACTCATTTAGTCAAACACCCAAGGAGGAGTTCGTAAATGTAAGACTACTATTCTTCCACAAAAAAATGGCCAAAAAACGTCGAAGCAATGTTTGGCGCCATGCCACGTCCACACCTTATGGCATAGGCAAAATTTGCTCGCAATTAATTATCTCCAGTACGTGTAGTATTGGTAATTTTAACCACGACTCAATTGGTCAAAGTCCCTAGGAGGACTGCGTAAAAGTATGACCCCTTTTTTTCGCAAAAAAACGTTGCAGCAATGTTTGGCGCCATGCCACGCCCACATTTTATGAGGTAGGCAAAGTTTGTTCGCAATTTATCATCACCGATATGTGTAGTAATGGTAATTTTAACCGTGACTGATTTAGTCAAAGTCCCTAGGAGGGGTTCATAAAAGTACGACCCCTTTTTTCTGCCAAAAAATGGCCAAAAACCATCAGAGCAAAAATGGTACCATGCCACGCCCACATCTTATGGCGTAGACAGAATTTGTTCACATTTATCATCACGTCCATGTGAAGTATTGGTCATTTTAACTGCGACTCATTTAGTCAATGTCTCTAGGACGAGTTTGTAAAAGTATGGCGCCTTTTTCCCCCCAAAAATGGCCGACAATTGTCGTAGCAATGTTTGGCGTCATGCCACGCCCACATTTTAAAGGCATAGGCAAAATTTGTTTGCAATTTATCATCACCAATATGTGTGGTATCTGTAATTTTAACCACGACTCATTTAGTCAAAGTCCCTAGGACGAGTTCGTAAAAGTACGACCCCTTTTTTCCGCCAAAAAATGGCCAAAAACCATCAGAGCAAAAATGGTACCATGCCACGCCCACATCTTATGGCGTAGACAGAATTTGTTCACATTTATCATCACGTCCATGTGAAGTATTGGTCATTTTAACTGCGACTCATTTAGTCAAAGTCTTTAGGACGAGTTCGTAAAAGTATGACGCCTTTTTTTCGCCAAAAAAACGGCCAAGAACAGTCGCAGCAATGTTTGGCGCGATGCCACGCCCACATTTTATGAGATAGGCAAAATTTGTTCGCAATTTATCGTCACCGATACGTGTAGTAATGGTAATTTTAACTGTGACTCATTTAGTCAAAGTCCCTAGGAAGAGTTCGTAAAAGTACGACCCCTTTTTTCCGCCAAAAAAAGGCCGAAAACCATCAGAGCAAAAATGGTACCATGCCACGCCCACATCTTATGGCGTAGACAGAATTTGTTCACATTTATCATCACGTCCATGTGAAGTATTGGTCATTTTAACTGCGACTCATTATGTCAATGTCTCTAGGAGGAGTTCGTAAAAGTATAACCCTTTTTTTCGCCAAAAAAATGGCCAAGAACAGTCGCAGCAATGTTTGGCGCCATGCCACGCCCACATTTTATGAGATAGGCAAAATTTGTTCGCATTTTATCATCACCAATATGTGTAGTGTCTGTAATTTAAACCGCAACTCATTTAGTCAAAGTCCCTAGGAGGAGTTCGTAAAAGTACGACCCCTTTTTTCCGCCAAAAAAAGGCAAAAAACCATCAGAGCAAAAATGGTACCATGCCACGCCCACATCTTATGGCGTAGACAGAATTTGTTCACATTTATCATCACGTCCATGTGAAGTATTGGTACTTTTAACTGCGACTCATTTAGTCAAAGTCTCTAAGACGAGTTCGTAAAAGTAGGACCCCTTCTTTTCGCCAAAAAAATAGCCAAGAACAGTCGCAGCAATGTTTGGCGCCATGCCACGCCCACATTTTATGAGATAGGCAAAATTTGCTCGCAATTTATCATCACCAATATGTGTGGTATTTGTAATTTAAACCGCAACTCATTAAGTCAAAGTCCCTAGGAGGAGTAGGTAAAAGTATGACCCCTTTTTTCCGCCAAAAAATGGCCAAAAACCATCAGAGCAAAAATGGTACCATGCCACGCCCACATTTTATGGCGTAGACAGAATTTGTTCACATTTATCATCACGTCCATGTGAAGTATTGGTCATTTTAACTGCGACTCATTTAGTCAATGTCTCTAGGACGAGTTCGTAAAAGTATGACCCCTTTTTTTCGCCAAAAAAATGGCCAAGAACAGTCGCAGCAATGTTTGGCGTCATGCCACGCCCACATTTTATGAGATAGGCAAAATTCGTTCGCAATTTATCATCACCAATATGTGTAGTATCTGTAATTTAAACCGCAACTCATTTAGTCAATGTCCCTAAGAGGAGTTCGTAAAAGTACGACCCCTTTTTTCCGCCAAAAAAAGGCAAAAAACCATCAGAGCAAAAATGGTACCATGCCACGCCCACATCTTATGGCGTAGACAGAATTTGTTCACATTTATCATCACGTCCATGTGAAGTATTGGTCATTTTAACTGCGACTCATTTAGTCAAAGTCTCTAGGACGAGTTCATAAAAGTAGGACCCCTTCTTTTCGCCAAAAAATGGCCAAAAACCATCAGAGCAAAAATGGTACCATGCCACGCCCACATCTTATGGCGTAGACAGAATTTGTTCACATTTATCATCACGTCCATGTGAAGTATTGGTCATTTTAACTGCGACTCATTTAGTCAAAGTCTTTAGGACGAGTTCGTAAAAGTATGACCCCTTTTTTTCGCCAAAAAAACGGCCAAGAACAGTCGCAGCAATGTTTGGCGCGATGCCACGCCCACATTTTATGAGATAGGCAAAATTTGTTCGCAATTTATCGTCACCGATACGTGTAGTAATGGTAATTTTAACTGTGACTCATTTAGTCAAAGTCCCTAGGAAGAGTTCGTAAAAGTACGACCCCTTTTTTCCGCCAAAAAAAGGCCGAAAACCATCAGAGCAAAAATGGTACCATGCCACGCCCACATCTTATGGCGTAGACAGAATTTGTTCACATTTATCATCACGTCCATGTGAAGTATTGGTCATTTTAACTGCGACTCATTATGTCAATGTCTCTAGGAGGAGTTCGTAAAAGTATAACCCTTTTTTTCGCCAAAAAAATGGCCAAGAACAGTCGCAGCAATGTTTGGCGCCATGCCACGCCCACATTTTATGAGATAGGCAAAATTTGTTCGCATTTTATCATCACCAATATGTGTAGTGTCTGTAATTTAAACCGCAACTCATTTAGTCAAAGTCCCTAGGAGGAGTTCGTAAAAGTACGACCCCTTTTTTCCGCCAAAAAAAGGCAAAAAACCATCAGAGCAAAAATGGTACCATGCCACGCCCACATCTTATGGCGTAGACAGAATTTGTTCACATTTATCATCACGTCCATGTGAAGTATTGGTACTTTTAACTGCGACTCATTTAGTCAAAGTCTCTAAGACGAGTTCGTAAAAGTAGGACCCCTTCTTTTCGCCAAAAAAATAGCCAAGAACAGTCGCAGCAATGTTTGGCGCCATGCCACGCCCACATTTTATGAGATAGGCAAAATTTGCTCGCAATTTATCATCACCAATATGTGTGGTATTTGTAATTTAAACCGCAACTCATTAAGTCAAAGTCCCTAGGAGGAGTACGTAAAAGTATGACCCCTTTTTTCCGCCAAAAAATGGCCAAAAACCATCAGAGCAAAAATGGTACCATGCCACGCCCACATTTTATGGCGTGGACAGAATTTGTTCACATTTATCATCACGTCCATGTGAAGTATTGGTCATTTTAACTGCGACTCATTTAGTCAATGTCTCTAGGACGAGTTCGTAAAAGTATGACCCCTTTTTTTCGCCAAAAAAATGGCCAAGAACAGTCGCAGCAATGTTTGGCGCCATGCCACGCCCACATTTTATGAGATAGGCAAAATTTGTTCGCAATTTATCATCACCAATATGTGTAGTATCTGTAATTTAAACCGCAACTCATTTAGTCAATGTCCCTAAGAGGAGTTCGTAAAAGTACGACCCCTTTTTTCCGCCAAAAAAAGGCAAAAAACCATCAGAGCAAAAATGGTACCATGCCACGCCCACATCTTATGGCGTAGACAGAATTTGTTCACATTTATCATCACGTCCATGTGAAGTATTGGTCATTTTAACTGCGACTCATTTAGTCAAAGTCTCTAGGACGAGTTCATAAAAGTATGGCGCCATTTTTTCGCCCAAAAAATGGCCAACAACCGTCGCAGCAATGTTTGGCGTCATGCCACGCCCACATTTTATGAGATAGGCAAAATTTGCTCGCAATTTATCATCACCAATATGTGTAGTATCTGTAATTTAAACCGCAACTCATTTAGTCAAAGTCCCTAGGAGGAGTTCGTAAAAGTACGACCCCTTTTTTCCGCCAAAAATTGGCCAAAAACCATCAGAGCAAAAATGGTACCATGCCACGCCCACATCTTATGGCGTAGACAGAATTTGTTCACATTTATCATCACGTCCATGTGAAGTATTGGTACTTTTAACTGCGACTCATTTAGTCAAAGTCTCTAAGACGAGTTCGTAAAAGTAGGACCCCTTCTTTTCGCCAAAAAAATAGCCAAGAACAGTCGCAGCAATGTTTGGCGCCATGCCACGCCCACATTTTATGAGATAGGCAAAATTTGCTCGCAATTTATCATCACCAATATGTGTGGTATTTGTAATTTAAACCGCAACTCATTTAGTCAAAGTCCCTAGGAGGAGTACGTAAAAGTATGACCCCTTTTTTCCGCCAAAAAATGGCCAAAAACCATCAGAGCAAAAATTGTACCATGCCACGCCCACATTTTATGGCGTAGACAGAATTTGTTCACGTTTATCATCACGTCCATGTGAAGTATTGGTCATTTTAACTGCGACTCATTTAGTCAATGTCTCTAGGACGAGTTCGTAAAAGTATAACCCTTTTTTTCGCCAAAAAAATGGCCAAGAACAGTCGCAGCAATGTTCGGCGCCATGCCACGCCCACATTTTATGAGATAGGCAAAATTTGTTCGCAATTTATCATCACCAATATGTGTAGTGTCTGTAATTTAAACCGCAACTCATTTAGTCAAAGTCCCTAGGAGGAGTTCGTAAAAGTACGACCCCTTTTTTCCGCCAAAAAAAGGCAAAAAACCATCAGAGCAAAAATGGTACCATGCCACGCCCACATCTTATGGCGTAGACAGAATTTGTTCACATTTATCATCACGTCCATGTGAAGTATTGGTACTTTTAACTGCGACTCATTTAGTCAAAGTCTCTAAGACGAGTTCGTAAAAGTAGGACCCCTTCTTTTCGCCAAAAAAATAGCCAAGAACAGTCGCAGCAATGTTTGGCGCCATGCCACGCCCACATTTTATGAGATAGGCAAAATTTGCTCGCAATTTATCATCACCAATATGTGTGGTATTTGTAATTTAAACCGCAACTCATTAAGTCAAAGTCCCTAGGAGGAGTACGTAAAAGTATGACCCCTTTTTTCCGCCAAAAAATGGCCAAAAACCATCAGAGCAAAAATGGTACCATGCCACGCCCACATTTTATGGCGTAGACAGAATTTGTTCACATTTATCATCACGTCCATGTGAAGTATTGGTCATTTTAACTGCGACTCATTTAGTCAATGTCTCTAGGACGAGTTCGTAAAAGTATGACCCCTTTTTTTCGCCAAAAAAATGGCCAAGAACAGTCGCAGCAATGTTTGGCGCCATGCCACGCCCACATTTTATGAGATAGGCAAAATTTGTTCGCAATTTATCATCACCAATATGTGTAGTATCTGTAATTTAAACCGCAACTCATTTAGTCAATGTCCCTAAGAGGAGTTCGTAAAAGTACGACCCCTTTTTTCCGCCAAAAAAAGGCAAAAAACCATCAGAGCAAAAATGGTACCATGCCACGCCCACATCTTATGGCGTAGACAGAATTTGTTCACATTTATCATCACGTCCATGTGAAGTATTGGTCATTTTAACTGCGACTCATTTAGTCAAAGTCTCTAGGACGAGTTCATAAAAGTATGGCGCCATTTTTTCGCCCAAAAAATGGCCAACAACCATCGCAGCAATGTTTGGCGTCATGCCACGCCCACATTTTATGAGATAGGCAAAATTTGCTCGCAATTTATCATCACCAATATGTGTAGTATCTGTAATTTAAACCGCAACTCATTTAGTCAAAGTCCCTAGGAGGAGTTCGTAAAAGTACGACCCCTTTTTTCCGCCAAAAATTGGCCAAAAACCATCAGAGCAAAAATGGTACCATGCCACGCCCACATCTTATGGCGTAGACAGAATTTGTTCACATTTATCATCACGTCCATGTGAAGTATTGGTACTTTTAACTGCGACTCATTTAGTCAAAGTCTCTAAGACGAGTTCGTAAAAGTAGGACCCCTTCTTTTCGCCAAAAAAATAGCCAAGAACAGTCGCAGCAATGTTTGGCGCCATGCCACGCCCACATTTTATGAGATAGGCAAAATTTGCTCGCAATTTATCATCACCAATATGTGTGGTATTTGTAATTTAAACCGCAACTCATTTAGTCAAAGTCCCTAGGAGGAGTACGTAAAAGTATGACCCCTTTTTTCCGCCAAAAAATGGCCAAAAACCATCAGAGCAAAAATGGTACCATGCCACGCCCACATCTTATGGCGTAGACAGAATTTGTTCACATTTATCATCACGTCCATGTGAAGTATTGGTCATTTTAACTGCGACTCATTTAGTCAATGTCTCTAGGACGAGTTCGTAAAAGTATGACCCCTTTTTTTCGCCAAAAAAATGGCCAAGAACAGTCGCAGCAATGTTTGGCGCCATGCCACGCCCACATTTTATGAGATAGGCAAAATTTGTTCGCAATTTATCATCACCAATATGTGTAGTATCTGTAATTTAAACCGCAACTCATTTAGTCAATGTCCCTAAGAGGAGTTCGTAAAAGTACGACCCCTTTTTTCCGCCAAAAAAAGGCAAAAAACCATCAGAGCAAAAATGGTACCATGCCACGCCCACATCTTATGGCGTAGACAGAATTTGTTCACATTTATCATCACGTCCATGTGAAGTATTGGTCATTTTAACTGCGACTCATTTAGTCAAAGTCTCTAGGACGAGTTCATAAAAGTATGGCGCCATTTTTTCGCCCAAAAAATGGCCAACAACCGTCGCAGCAATGTTTGGCGTCATGCCACGCCCACATTTTATGAGATAGGCAAAATTTGCTCGCAATTTATCATCACCAATATGTGTAGTATCTGTAATTTAAACCGCAACTCATTTAGTCAAAGTCCCTAGGAGGAGTTCGTAAAAGTACGACCCCTTTTTTCCGCCAAAAATTGGCCAAAAACCATCAGAGCAAAAATGGTACCATGCCACGCCCACATCTTATGGCGTAGACAGAATTTGTTCACATTTATCATCACGTCCATGTGAAGTATTGGTACTTTTAACTGCGACTCATTTAGTCAAAGTCTCTAGGACGAGTTCGTAAAAGTAGGACCCCTTCTTTTCGCCAAAAAAATAGCCAAGAACAGTCGCAGCAATGTTTGGCGCCATGCCACGCCCACATTTTATGAGATAGGCAAAATTTGCTCGCAATTTATCATCACCAATATGTGTGGTATTTGTAATTTAAACCGCAACTCATTTAGTCAAAGTCCTTAGGAGGAGTTCGTAAAAGTACGACCCCTTTTTTTCGCCAAAAAATGGCCAAAAACCATCAGAGCAAAAATGGTACCATGCCACGCCCACATCTTATGGCGTAGACAGAATTTGTTCACATTTATCATCACGTCCATGCGAGGTATTGGTCATTTTAACTGCGACTCATTTAGTCAGAGTCTCTAGGAGGAGTTTGTAAAAGTATGGCGCCTTTTTTCCCCCCAAAAATGGCCAACAACCGTCGTAGCAATGTTTGGCGTCATGCCACGCCCACATTTTAAAGGCATATGCAAAATTTGTTCGCAATTTATCATCACCAATATGTTTGGTATCTGTAATTTTAACCGCGACTCATTTAGTGAAAGTCCCTAGGAGTATGTAAAAGTACGACTCCTTTTTTTTCACAAAAAAAGGCCAAAAAACCATCAGAGCAAAAATGGTACCATGCCACGCCCACATCTTATTGCGTAGACAGAATTTGTTCACATTTATCATCACGTCCATGTGAAGTATTGGTCATTTTAACTACGACTCATTTAGTCAAAGTCTCTAGGACGAGTTCGTAAAAGTAGGACCCCTTCTTTTCGCCAAAAAAATGGCCAAGAACAGTCGCAGCAATGTTTGGCGTCATGCCACGCCCACATTTTATGAGATAGGCAAAATTTGCTCGCAATTTATCATCACCAATATGTGTGGTATTTGTAATTTAAACCGCAACTCATTTAGTCAAAGTCCCTAGGAGGAGTTCGTAAAAGTACGACCCCTTTTTTCCGCCAAAAAAAGGCCAAAAACCATCAGAGCAAAAATGGTACCATGCCACGCCCACATCTTATGGCGTAGACAGAATTTGTTCACATTTATCATCACGTCCATGCGAAGTATTGGTCATTTTAACTGCGACTCATTTAGTCAAAGTCTCTAGGAGGAGTTTGTAAAAGTATGGCGCCTTTTTTCCCCCCAAAAATGGCCAACAATTGTTGTAGCAATGTTTGGCGTCATGCCACACCCACAATTTAAAGGCATAGGCAACATTTGTTTGCAATTTATCATCACCAATATGTGTGGTATTTGTAATTTTAACCGCGACTCATTTAGTCAAAGTCCCTAGGAGGAGTACGTAAAAGTACGACCCCTTTTTTCCGCCAAAAAATGGCCGAAAACCATCAGAGCAAAAATGGTGCCATGCCACGCCCACATCTTATGGCGTTTGTTCAGAATTTGTTCACATTTATCATCACGTCCATGTGAAGTATTGGTCATTTTAATTGCGACTCATTTAGTCAAAGTCTCTAGGAGGAGTTCGTAAAAGTACGACCCCTTTTTTTTGCCAAAAAAATGGCCAAGAACAGTCGCAGCAATGTTTGGCGTCATGCCACGCCCACATTTTAAAGGCATAGGCAAAATTTGTTCGCAATTTATCATCACCAATATGTTTAGTATCTGTAATTTTAACCGCGACTCATTTAGTGAAAGTCCCTGGAAGGAGTACGTAAAAGTACGACCCCTTTTTTTTCACAAAAAAACGGCCAAAAACCATCAGAGCAAAAGTCGGTGTCAAGCCTCGCCCACATTTTTTGGCGTAAGAAAAATTTGTTTACATTTATCATCACGTCCATGTGCATTATCAGTTTTTGTTACCACGACTCATTTGGTCAAAGTCCCTAGGACGAGTTCGTAAAAGTAGGACCCCTTTTTTTCGCCAAAAAATGGCCAAAAATCATCGGAGTTTGGTGCCATACCACGCCCACATCTTATGACGTAGACAACATTTGTTCACAATTAATCATCAACAATATGTGTAGTATCGACTCATTTGGTCAAAATCTCTAGGAGTTCATAAAAGTGCGACCCTTTTTTTCCCCACCAAAAAACGGCCAAAAATCATCCGAGCAAAAATCGTCTCCATGCCGAGCCCACATCTTATAAAAAATTTGTACGCGTTCATCATCACATCCATGTGTAGTTTTGGTCATTTTAACCGTGACTGATGTGGTTAAAGTCTCTAGGAAGAGTTCGTAAAAGTATGACCACACACACTTGTTTTATTTGATAAATGCCATATTTTGACCAATTTTATTAAGAGATTTGCCCTATCTTAAAATAAAATGTTGATGCTTCTCTTACACAAACATACAAAAGGTGTTGATTGATGTTTTTGGCTGCTAAATTAAACATAACTAGTCCCACATTTACTTAAAAATGTTTTAAATAACTTAAAGCCTGACATATACCGTATTTTCCGGACTATAAAGTGCACCGGTATAGAAACCACACCCACTAAATTTTGGGGGAAAAATATGTTTCCATGTATTAATCGCACCGGACTATAAGCCGCAAATATATAGATAGAATAGAATAGAATAGAAACTCATTTCACAACACATATACGTTGTGAAATGTGTTATTTACACATAAATAAGAGTTGTCCCGAAACCAATAATTTGGTACCGGTACTAAAATGTATATCGGTACTTTTCCAAGGTAACTACGAAAATGTGTCCATTTTGGCTTTATTTTAACAGCAAATCTGTCTCTACGCTACTGATCCGCCTCCGCTTGAGATGGTTTCCTGTGGACGGGACTCTCGCTGCTGTCTTGGATCCGCTTGAACTGGACTCTCGCGGCTGTGTTGGAGCC
Source organism: Nerophis ophidion (assembly GCF_033978795.1). Classification (NCBI taxonomy): domain Eukaryota; kingdom Metazoa; phylum Chordata; class Actinopteri; order Syngnathiformes; family Syngnathidae; genus Nerophis; species Nerophis ophidion. The sequence continues at coordinate 28,483 of NC_084631.1, read as the reverse complement.
ACTATGGATTGAACTTTCACAGTATCATGTTAGACCCGCTCGACATCCATTGCTTTCGGTCCCCTAGAGGGGGGGGGGGGGGGGGTGCCCACATTTGAGGTCCTCTCCAAGGTTTCTCATAGTCAGCATTGTCACTGGCGTCCCACTGGATGTGAATTCTCCCTGCCCACTGGGTGTGAGTTTTCCTTGCCCTTTTGTGGGTTCTTCCGAGGATGTTGTAGTCGTAATGATTTGTGCAGTCCTTTGAGACAGTTCAAGCGGATCCAAGACAGCAGCGAGAGTCCCGTCCACAGGAGACCATCTCAAGCGGAGGCGGATCAGCAGCGTAGAGATGTCCCCAACCGATACAGGCGAGCGGTCCATCCTGGGTCCGGACGAGCGGTCCATCCTGGGTCTCGACTCTGGACAGCCAGTACTTCATCCATGGTCATCGGACCGGACCCCCTCCGGGGACATAGGAGAACGAAAAGAAGCGGCAGATCAACTGGTCTAAAAAGGAGGTCTATTTAAAGGCTAGAGTATACAGATGAGTTTTAAGGTGAGACTTAAATGCTTCTACTGAGGTAGCATCTCGAACTGTTACCGGGAGGGCATTCCAGAGTACTGGAGCCCGAACGGAAAACGCTCTATAGCCCGCAGACTTTTTTTGGGCTCTAGGAATCACTAATAAGCCGGAGTCTTTTGAACGTAGATTTCTTGCCGGGACATATGGTACAATACAATCGGCAAGATAGGCTGGAGCTAGACCGTGTAGTATTTTATACGTAATTAGTAAAACCTTGAAGTCACATCTTAAGTGCACAGGAAGCCAGTGCAGGTGAGCCAGTACAGGCGTAATGTGATCAAACTTTCTTGTTCTTGTCAAAAGTCTAGCAGCCGCATTTTGTACCAACTGTAATCTTTTAATGCTAGACATGGGGAGACCCGAAAATAATACGTTACAGTAGTCGAGACGAGACGTAACAAACGTCTAAAAACACTGTTGTTAAAAGATAAAACACAAATTGTAGCAATTTGTTATAATATTCAAACATTATAATTGCATTAGTTGACGCTAATTGGACGGTCTTAACTCCGCTAATATTTGGCATCAAGCCAAACAGCTGTGTGCACGTCTATGTATCTACTTGTTTTGTATCTACATTTTATGTATCTGGGCAGCACAGTGGAAGAGGGGTTAGGGCATGTGTCTCACAATACGAAGGTCCTGAGTTGTCCTGGGTTCAATCCTTGCTTCGGGATCTTTCTGTGTGGAGCTTGCATGTTCTCCTTGTGACTGCGTGGGTTCCCTCTGGGTACTCCAGTTTCCTCCCACTTCCAAAGACATGCACCTGGGGATAGGTTGATTGGCAACACTAAATTGGCCCTAGTGTGTGAATGTGAGTGTGAATGTTGTCTGTCTATCTGTGTTGGCCCTGCGATGAGGTTGTGACTTGTCCAGGGTGTACACCGCCTTCCGCCTGAATGCAGCTGAGATAGGCTCCAGCGACCCCGAGGGGGACAAGCAGTATAAAATGGATGGATTTTATGTCTCTACATGTGCACAGCAGGGGAGCTGGTTACCTTATAAGAGTAGCATATGTGTGTTTGCGAGAATGGCAACGTGTTCAGAGTGACGTCACTGCGTGAGTGGGCGAGCAAAGAGAGAGAGCGGTAGCGCTGCACTGCGCAGTCGAGTGATGAACCGGTATGGTTGTGTCCTGCAAAACTAACAATAAAGCAACCAGACTGTCACAAATCGGCGGCCTCAAATTCTGATTTGAAAGCGGAGCTTGGCAAACCCATTGACGGGTAAAGTGAAGGGTTTCAACCTGACGAAAACATCGACCCTGAAGGGGACGTTTGCCCTGTGCTCCTCTACAAGGGTCTGCACCGGAGCAGAACAGTAGGACAGGTGAAATAACGACATTATTATTAGGGATGTCCCAATCCGATATTTATATCGGAAATCGGTCCGATATTAGCCAAAAAAGTGAATATCGGATTTTATCGGACTGAATCTAAAAACTCCGATATAAGCGCTCCGATATAAGCTGTCCATTTGCCGCTGCAGCACTTCTATAATAGGTGACTGGTTTGATCACACTCCAACACAGTAGGTGGCGGCAATACCCCTTAATTAACGTTGGTGGCGGCCGCGGAAGAAGAGCGTCTCTGATCCAGCATGCACAGCCCACGTGATCACAACAACGACAACGCGTGTGCTCGGCAAAGTGTACTGATGTCGGCTGTGTGGAAGTATTTTAACTCACAGCATGCCGAAATGCTTATCTTCTTAAAAAAAAATCTCCACATTATGCTCGGACTGCAGAAAGTGGAGAAGGAGGAGGAGGAGTAGTAAGGGTAGTCAGCACTGACTGATTATTATTTGTTTTATGCTCTTGTTATTAGAGTGATATGTTTATTGTGTTTACACTATTCTTCAGTGAAGACTAAGAGTAATTACTACATTGTTTTGGGCATAGTCAGTCAGTGAAACTGGAGCTGTGAACTCTTAATTTAGAGCAGTTGGACAGTGGACTATATTGTGTTGTTTTTGTGGTTTTTGTCCCTGCCCACAGTTGTTTCCAACATATGCTGACAGTAAAAAAATAACTGAAGTGAACTTGAATTGTTTGCACTTTAAAACGTTTTTTTTTTTTTAAACTGGATTTATTTAGGTTATTTTTCAGGGTCTTCTAATTTATTTTTAATTTGTTCTTTTCAATTGTATAATTATGTTGGTATTAGTGGTTATTTTGCACTTTAAATATAACATTTTGTTTTTATTGGATTTGTTGAGGTAATACTCTTATGTTGAAGGTTAAAATTTATGTAACCTATTGGTTAATAATAAATGGGTCAGTTTTTCCTATACCTACTCTTGCTGACTATTGTTTTCTGTTTTAACACTACAACATCAGTAACAGTAACATCACTTTATCAAGCCTTTTCTAACATTCTACAAAACAAAATAAGGAATAAATATATGTATGATTCGTGCCTATATCGTATCGTATTTATATCGGTATCGGCAAATACTCAAGGCTACAATATCGGTATCGTATCGGAAGTGAAAAAGTTGTATCGGGACATCCCTAATTATTATCTGTCACTAGTTAAACTCCTTGGGCAGATCTGAATGCTGATTATTTAAATGTTTACTAAGTTTGAAGCAAAGGTGGTAAAACTAATCGCCACTCTCCTGAAGGAATCAATAAAGTACTATCTATCTATTCAGCGAGGCATGTTTTTTAAAGCAAAACTTGAGGCGTATTACTCCCTTATTTAAAGTCACCTTTATCGTTAGTTTTGAAGCCCAAATACCTCCATTTTACGCTAAACGCACACTCTTTAATAACAAGTAGAATTATCGTTTTTTTGACATTCTTCCTCTCCAAGATGTTATTGCTTGTATGCACACACCCCACAGCGGTATTCAGATGAAAGAATGATACAGATACTTTTAAAAGGCAGTTAAGTACAAATTTCAGTTAATTGGTATCACAGTACTTAATTAGAACCGGTATATCGTACAACCCGACAAAGAAATGTTCTGTAGATGTTTAATTATATACTTTAATTGTTTGTGTCTGTAACAGGGCAGTAAAACGGCTGATCAAACAAAACATAAGTCATCGTCGTGGACCCACTAGCTGCGCACGCTAGCTCTCCAATCAGCTAAACCGACTCAATCACTCCACAATGACGTTTTAGTTAATTTACTGAGGAATTTGCGAAACTGGAAAAATACAAAAACAATGCCATTGAAATGTAATAATACTAACACAGACACTCGTAAATGTGTTAGCATATTAGCTGATGCTAACTTCATGACATTATGATAGCAGATGCAAATATGCATGAAAACACTCCTACAGACATCACACGTGGGACAGTCTAGTCAGTATGCATAGTTTTAGTCACATTGTAAAACTTGGAGTGAGGAACGAAGAATCCATACGAGTAGAATTGCTATGAATGGCTAGAAGACGGAGCACCACTCAACTTCCTGTTAGAAGCACTAAATGGAGTGCGCAAACTCGTCATATGGCATCGTAGCACAAGCATTAAAACACCATTTTAGTGTATTTGCTTGTTTTTTTATTTTTATTATGACCGTCAGTGCATAAAAATCCATAAATTCGTCGCACCGTCTTATAAGCCCCAGTTTTCAAAGTGTGGGGGAAAACTTTCTCTTCAAATGAACACTGGCTCCAAAAGAGTGACACTGATAAGGTTTTTGTTTTTATTAGTGAGGTCTTAAGTCACTTAGCAGCCAGGACAGTTTGCTCCAGTTTTCCACAGCACTATATTGATCTATTGGTGGCGGCTCTGTGGTTTTCAGCACACTTTCTCCAAATGTTTCCTAGTCCTAAATCTTCTCCTTATTAATTACTTTGTGTCATATAAGCTATAAAATAGGGGGGAGGGGGATTGCTCACATATGCGGTCCTCTCCAAGGTTTCTCATAGTCATCATTGTCACTGCCACCGACGTCCCCCTGGGGCGAGTTTTTCCTTGCCCTTATGTGGGCTCTACAGAGGATGTCGTCGTGGTTTGTGCAGCCCTTTGAGACGCTTGTGATTTAGGGCTATATAAATAAACATTGATTGATTGAAAATAAGTGTATTTATTGTGTGGATAACATATATTTAAGGTTGGAAAGATTTAGATTGTATTTATTTTGTTGGGATTATTCTGAACCAGGATCCCAACAAAGCCAATGGCATTGAAGCAGAGCCAACACTGAGTTGTGCGCAGTGTGATGGCGCCCTCTGGTGGCAAAACGCCAGTCAACACAGAGCTGGCCAAGCAGGACGGACCTTTATTGTAAAATATGGTTTCATAGTTACAAAATATTGTTATACATTGTTAAAATTGCAAAAAAAAAAAAAGTTGAGTAAAAAGTAGTGGTTGTAGTTACTAAATGCAAGTACGAATGACACCCTCTTAAAATCCCTGCACATTTTCTACTGAAAAAGTGAAAGTGAAACTAAACAACTGTACAATTTGAAGGCACTTGTGGCAGCCACAATGTTTGATAGGTAAAAAAACATTTGCAACACACACCCACACACACAAGCACGCACACAGACACACACGCGCACACTCGATAAAAGTATATATTCAATTTGCAATAAGGTTATGTAAATGAAGCGATTTTAAAAAAGCACGACAAATTAGCAGAATATTAAAAAACAACAACTGTACAATCTAAATATTAAACTTTTTTAGGGTATGGTACCGAGTGGTGTTATTGCGGCGCTCCTTCCTGCCGCCGGCGACTTTTTACACCACCAGGCTCTCGCGGCTGACGGCTCCGTTCTAGGAAAGAACACAAACTCAGGAGTCAGAACCTATAAAATTGCTATAAGTGCACGTCTGCATAACAACATATATTTTTTTAACCTTAAAGGAAACAAAATAAACAGATTATCTTACATTAAAAATAACAAATTCAGGAATGTGAACTCTCGGGCGGCAACTAACGACTATTTTTATAGTCGATTATTCATCGACTATCTTAACGATTAGTCAACTATTTGGATTATAAAGCGTACAAAAATTATGTGGCTCTAATTTAGCCACAGACTTTTAAATTCAGCTTTAGTTATTTTTAGGGTTTTGCATAAAAAAAGGACTGATTTGTTCAAAAATATTTATTTATATCAGCGAACGGCGTGGCGCGGTTGAGAGAGTGACGGGCCAGCAACCTGAGAGTTCCTGGTTCAATCCCCACCTTCAATCCCGTCACGTCCGTAGTGTCCTTGAGCAAGACACTTCACCCTTGCTCCTGATGGGTCATGGTTAGGGGCTTGCAAGGCAGCTCCCGCCCTCAGTGGGTGAATGTGTGAATGTGGAAAAAGGGTCAAAGCGTTTTGAGTACTTTAAAGGTCAAAAAGCGCTATACAAGTATAACCCATTTACCATTTCATTCTTAACTTTCTGGACCACAAGGCCCAACTTTTCCACTACAGAGGGGCCTGGGGCCCACTCAAATATTAACACTGAATTAGTAATCTTACTCTTGATTGTAATCATGTTAAGTAATTAAATCTAACCTACAGTATACAACCTTGTTGAATGGTATGAACGCATGTATCAATCACAAAGATTATTATCAAGGCTTAGGTCAGCCTGATTACAAAAATAAATACTAATCTAATATGCTGCAAAAATTGATAAATACATTGAAAAATAAATAAATACATAATTACCCAGTGCTGAAAATAAATACATTTGAACCAAATTAATAATACGTTTGTTTAAAAAACTGCCAATAAAATTAAAGTGCAAATAAAAATACAGCATCACAATTTTAGTCATAATTTTTGCACTTTAAAAACTTCTCTATACTTTAGCTCCATATTTCCTCTGTTTGATATTGTCAATACTGCCATTAGTGGTGGAAAAGTGTATTACAGCCAAGTACCGCTGCAGGCCATACCACTGAGAAACATGTTTTTTGGCAGCACAACAATGGTTTAGAAAAGTATAAGTAATGGAACTATGCTGCTTGGTGGGCGGTTACAAAAATGTAAATAACTTGCGTCTTTTTCAAAACAAGAACAGGCTTAGTGCTAAAAAAACAAGGTTAATGTTAAAAAACAACAGTAAAAATAGCAGCAATAAAAAAACAAAAAAACATGCATTTTGTGATGTGTTTAAAAAGCCGCACACGGATATGTAATTGATTATTGATCAACTACAAACATGTTTTTTTTTTTATTGACTGGCTTGAGCCATTTAATAAAAAAAATAAAATTAAATAAACTCAATAAATAATGATACATTCTAATTTATCAGCACTATCAACTCAGGAGCACCATACAGTACGAAGGGGTTAGTTAACATGGACCCATTTGGCGTGGGTTACCTGACACATGAAACATGAAAAAATTTGGGGCATGCACTATCCACTTTAGCCGCCAGATGGCAGTGGAGTGTTGAATATCTTCAAATGTGTTTTAAGGCAATTCCAACTTTGACAAAAGCGTCAGTTGCTATGTAAAGTGGCGCTTTCCATCATTTTCAGCAGACTGCATTGCAAAATGATTAAACCCTCCTCTTCATCTCACGCGAGATCCATCTAAGAATGAGGCCATATTGCCAACTGTACATAAAACACACTAACCTACAAAACAAAAATGAGTAGTTTGCACGTTTTGTAATACCCAGCATGATACTGATAAAGCGTGTTTCCCAGGGCCGCACGTGCCTCCCCTGGCATCGCACCCCCACTATTTGAGACCTAATGAGTCAGCTGGTCCCGGAGACACTCACCTTGCGCAAGTTGTTTTTCCTCGAAGACGCCACGCTCTCGTCGTCGCTGTATGGCGGCGGCAGAGGCTGCATGTGACTGCTGGGTCCAGAGGGGGGGTTGAGGGGAAGGGGCGGGGGTCCGCGTGGCGCCCTGCCCGCCTCCTCGCTGTCCAGTCGGTCACGGCTACGGGCCCTCTGCTGCTCGCCAAGCCTCTTCCTCTCCATGGCCTCCCGCAGGAAGGTGTCATCGTAGTCGTCTCGCCGGTCACGTCCGCCGCCCGCCCGCCGCTCTCTATCCAGGTCCATCAGGTCATCGCGACTCCGGCTGCGCTTCCCCGGCAGGGCACCGTATCCTCCCCCTCCTCTTCGACGGTCATCGGGGGAGTAGTCACGGCGTCTGCGGTCATCGGCGACTCGATCATAACCGCCGCGGCTGCTCAATTCGTCATCCGAGCTAAAGAGGCGAGCGTACAAGTTGACGTTTCCAACACTCCGCCCCTTTTGACATGCAAAGAGCGCCGACTCACCCTCGCCTTCCCCTGGGCTCGTCCGGACGGCGGTGAGGCGGGTAATCGTCGCGCCCGTAGCGGCGGCCGATTTCGTCCAGGCTTTCCATGGAGTGGGCGCGCACGCGGTCCCCCATGTAGCCCCGGCGCGGGGGACCGTCACGGCGGTGAATGTGCTGCGACACGCTGCTGATGGTACTCATGGCTTCGTCCTCGTCGTAGAGGGTCGACAGGGGTGGCGGCTGGGAGCGACCGACGCGGGCCCGTGGATCCGCGACGTCGTGCAGCGACGTGACCTCGCTCACGTTGTCCGCTGGCAGGACAAACGGGGGAACATTTAATACGGACACATACCCCACAGCTTTATGTGTGACTGCCAAAACATTCGCATGTAAAATATTCCACACCAAAAACTCCTCTCTTTATTATTTTCATTCTGCCGCAAAAGTTTGCCGGATTCCACAGTCCATAGTTTTTATCCTGGAATCGCGAGCTCACGAAAAAAATGTACATCCCAGATTCCCCAGAATTCCTACTATTCACTTTCAACACCTCACACTCATCCTGGACAATCTACCATTTTCCAAGTAAAAAAAAAAATTCCAGGAATTCCCAGAACTCCTGTTTTTCCAAAGCCCTATTTTCACCTCAAATGTATTTCTGCAAGTGTTAGCTTGTTTGATAGTAAATGTTTCATACAATCAGGTAACATATACCCATGCAGTCTTTCCCACAGGTCAGGTATCTTTTTGTGGTGGTGTGGTCGGGCGGCGGGGGGTTTTGGGCGGCGGCGGCGATGACCAAGAAGAACGCGGAGTTGGAATATAATTACAACACTTTATGTACATAGTTATAAAATATTTACATCCATCCATTTTCTACCGCTTATTCCTTTTTGGGGTCGCGGGGGGGCGCTGGCGCCTATCTCAGCTACAATCGGGCGGAAGGCGGGGTACACCCTGGACAAGTCGCCACCTCATCGCAGGGCCAACACAGATTGACAGACAACATTCACACACACATATTTATATAATATGTAACCACAAGCTCCATTCACAGACAGAGTCCCATTGCTTTTATGAGCGGTCGAGCGAGTCAAAAGCCGAAAAAAAAAAAAAAATCTTTTTATTTATTTTTATTTTTTATTTTATTTGTGGCGGCCGTAATTCTTTCGTGGCGGGCCGCCACAAATTAATGAATGTGTGAGAAACCCTGCCATGATTTATCCTTAAAATTAACGGAAAACGTAGCAGCAAGGAATTATGAGAACACTAAGGGTGTAACGGTACGTGTATTTCTATTGAACCGTTTTGGTACGGGGGTTTCGGTTCGGTACGAGGGCGTATCGAACGAGTTTGTATTCTAAAGTCTTAACAAGCTGCTCTGCTTTCTGCCTCTGTCTGAGCAGTGAGCACCCAGCATTGTCCCGCCCACACAACCATCTGATTGGTTACATACAAAGCCAATCAGCAGTGCGTATTCAGAGCGATGTAACAGCCAATCAGCAGTGCGTATTCAGAACGCATGTTGTAAATGCTTCATTGTCGAGCAGACATGCGTTTAGCAGCGGACATCGTACACTCCCCAAATTATAAAAAACACTTTCCAGTCACAACTATTACAAACATCACTATGAGCCCGTTGACATTTTAGAAACTTAAACTGCAGTTCAGCTCGCTCACAGTTCTGGCTTGAGGTGATGTGAAGGCTAATTAGCTTTTAGCGTTACGTTAGCTCATTTTGCTGTGTGTGTGTGCGTGTGTGTGTGCGTGCGTGCGTGTGTTAGGGGCAGCAAAGCTCTGTCCGTCTGTTATTTCACATGAACTCCATAGATTTCAGGGATGAAGTCTCTCCTAGTGCTATTGTACTATTTTTCAGCTATAGTTACATTAATCATTAGTAATGTAGCAGCCTAGTTTTGAATGGCAGGGTCCCTGCTATCACATGTTGACAAAAATATAACATTTACATAATAAAAGTCAACTACAGGCTTCCCAAATGCTGTAATAAATTAAGCATGATGAGTTGACTTGAAACTGTTAAATGTTGCACTTTTTATATGTAGAAGAAAGGGTTTGTCATTTTATTTAATCAAAGAGACAACTTGAGGCAATTTAATGTGGATTAACGTGGGCAGAATTATTATAGTGTTCCCAATGTTAAAAGGATAAAGCCATTGTTTACAAATTTGGTACATAAATAACCCAAAAAATTATATTTGTTTGTTTTCTTACTGTACCGAAAATGAACCGAACCGTGACCTCTAAACCGAGGTACGTACCGAACTGAAATTTTTGTGTACCGTTACACCCCTAGAGTACACACATTCACTTTAAGAGCCAAATCCTCATACTGCGGGTGCTTGGCTCCATGGCTAACATGCTCGTCTCTCGAGCCAAAGGTGCTACTTTCGAAAACACAGATACCACATGGTCATGATCGCCGATGACAACCACAGATTAGATTAGGGTTTAGGCTAATTAGCTTACCCACAAACAGCCGCGTTTTTTTGAATAATTACAACATTTAAGCTTAGTAGGAAATGTGGAAAGAAGGGAAGTTAATCACTCACGGCGATTGTAGTTTGCAGGTCTCGATGGGTCCATGTTGGCCAGTTCTCGCTCCATGTAGTAGATGGCGCGCGTGGCGTTGCCATCAGGGTCCACCTGGATGCGATAGCCACTTCGAGCTGGCCAAAATAAGTCAAAATATTTTTTCATAACATATTGTTAATAAATAAATAAAGTAAAAAAGCTTAAAGTTAGGGTTTTCTATACAATGTTTTTTGACTGAGGGCAGCACACAGAAAAACGAAAGCATGCAGGGCCATTTTAGTATTTTTCATTTTCAAAACAAATACAATATTTTGACTTTTTAATTAACTTTAGGGCTCCCTCCAAGTTTGGTCCTGGGTTGCCGGAAGGGTGTCATCCATAAAAATGTTACAAATGAGTCATATGTAAAAAAAAAAAAAAATGTAATCATATTAACTTTATAATGTTTAAATCTCATCAACTTCATGAAAATAAAGTTTTTGGTTTTATGCCTTTTGGTTGATGAAAATCATGTATTTTTCGGCTCCAATTACTTGCACATCAAATATCTGAAAATCTTTTGGGGGGAAATATTGTGTATTTGTGTTTGTCATAAAAAACAGGGAATATTTGATGTGAAAAATTTGAAACTTGAACATGTCAAAAATTCATAACAGCAATGATTTTGATTCATTATTATTCTTTGAGCAAGGGCAGCTTTGTATTTTTCAGGCATGTGATTTGAACTTAATGAAAAAGACTGGAAATAAGCGGAACATTTTTCAACTTTTCAATGTCAAAATACAAACACTAGAAATAATCAACAAAATGTCAGCTAATGTCTTGTTCTAAAACACCAATGAAAATGAAATGTAGCTTTTAGACAGGCTATACTGTAGCAAAAGTCATCACATGTCTGCCACAATCATGTGTGTTCTTAAATGTGTATTCCATGTCTTCCATGTTGGAAGCAGTTTTGATTTGCGCTTACAGTTGTGATCAAAATTATTCAACCCCCACACAATTTTGGTGTTTTAGCAAGTTGGACATTTATTCCGTATTTTGTTTATAGTCATATCAAATAAAGATGTGTCAAATAGACAAAAGCAACTTAAATTGTAACACTGTATTTTACAAAACACCAAAAAAAGGACATTTTTCTTAATATCTCATTGACAAAATGATTCAACCCCCTAGTTCCATGCATCTTTAGTACTTAGTAGAACACCTTTTGGCAGTAATGACATCCTTCAAACGTGATACATAACCGGACACAAGCTTCTTGCAACCATCTACAGGTATTTTAGCCCATTCCTCTTGGGCTAATGCCTCCAGTTCATTCATATTCTTGGGCTTGCGTGCTGCAACTGCCTTCTTCAAGTCCCACCACAGGTTTTCTATAGGATTTAGGTCTGGCGACTGTGAAGGCCACTCCAGAGTCTTCCAGCCCTTCTTCTGCAACCACTCTGATGATGATTTGGAGGTATGCTTGGGATCGTTGTCCTGTTGGAAGGTCCAACGTCTCCCAAGCCTCAGCTTCGTCACTGACTTCATGACATTTGCAGCTAATATATCCTGGTAGGAAATAGAATTCATAATGCCTTGAACGCGCTGGAGATTCCCGGTACCTGAGGCAGAGAAACAGCCCCAGAGCATGATTGACCCCCCCCACCACCATGCTTAACAGTAGGAAAGGTATTCTTCTCTTTGTAAGCTTCATTTTTTCTCCTCCAGACATAACGTTGATTCATATAACCAAAGAGTTCCAGTTTTGTCTCATCACTCTATAGAACAGTTTCCCTAAACCTTTGGGGTTTGTGCAGATGATTTTTGGCATACTGGAGTCTATTTTCTTGTGCCTGGTAGTCAGAAGTGGGGTGCGCCTGGGAGTTCTGGCATTGACGCCTTCATCTCGTAGTGCGCGCCTTATTGTCTGGGACGAAACCTGCGTTCCCCCCTCTGCAATGTCCTGCTGTAGTTCCTCAGCTGTTACCCGGGGGGTTTTCACCACTGTACGCACACAGCATCCTCTTTCTACCACGCCCAGGTGGTGTTTAGCTCTAAACTTGCGAATTATGCTCCCAACTGTGTCTCTTGGAATGTGTAATGTATTTGCTATTTTCTTATATCCATATCCTTTCCTATGAAGAGAAATTACCTCCTCTCTTGACTTCTTTGACCACTCCCTGGACTTCATCATGTTGCAAATACACCGTTGACCATCTACAAGAAGCTGAGCGTCACAGTCTTTTTCAATCAGTTTAATTGTTGCTCGTTATGGTTCTAATCACATCTACAGGTGTTTTCAACACCTGATTGAAAAGACCTTATTCAAATTCTGTTCTTAAGAGTTATGATCTTCAAGGGGTTGAATAATTTTGTCAATGAGATATTAAGAAAAAATTCATTTTATGGTATTTTGTAAAATACAGTGTTACAATTTAAGTTGCATTTGTCTGTTTGACACATCTTTATTTGATATGACTATAAACAAAATACGGAATAAATGTCCAACTTGCTAAAACACCAAAATAGTGTGGGGGTTGAATCATTTTGATCACAACTGTACAAGGTAAACTAAAGAAAAATCTAAGGAAGAGAATACCTCTGCAATTTTCCACAATTTTTTTAAATATATAAATCGTCCGCTTTAATATTCCCTTTTCTCTTCTCAGATTCTCGTCGTCATTTGGGATGTGCGTGTCTGTTGTGATTGACTGCCCTATCTTGCCTCTGATTGACCTGTCCGTAATGTTTTGCCCCAATCTTAACCAATCGTGACTCAGCGTAGTAAAGCAACCAACCAATCGTAGATTGTCTTATACATAAACCAACCAATCATCATTGATGTTTCCCGTATATTTTGTCTCCTGCCCATGGAGGTACACTAGTCCATTTATCTCTTTCTCTTCTTTTGTACCATGTAGCTTAGCTAACCACTACGTGGGTCTAAAAATAGCTAAGCTACAGAAATAGCTACTTGTTTAAAGGAGAACATTATCACAATTTCTGAAGGATTAAAACCAATAAAAATCAGCTCTCAGTGGCTTATTTTATTTTTCTAAATTTTTCTCAAAATTTTACCCATCACACAATATCCCGAAAAACGGCTTCAAAGTGCCTGATTTTAACCGTCGTTATATCCACCCGTCCATTATCCTGTGACGTCACAGCGTGACCACACAGAAACAAACATGGCGTATAGTATATCGATATTAGCTCGGATTCAGACTTGGATTTCAAGGCCGTAAGCGATTCAACAGATTACGCATGTATTGAAACGGATGGTTGGAGTGTGGAGGCAGGTAGCAAAAACGAAATTGAAGGAGAAACTGAAGCTATTGAGCCATATCACGACAGACAGCGGCACAGGAGGAAGCTAGGACAAATTCGGTGATCCCCCTTCTAACCAACGATTGGTATGTGTTTGTTTGGCATTAAATGTGGGTGGAGGGAAAGGCTGGATGCAAATATAGCTACAAATGAAGCATAATTATGCAATATGTACATACAGCTAGCCTAAATAGCATGTTAGCATCGATTAGCTTGCAGTCATGAAGTGACCAAATATGTCTGATTAGCACACTCCACATAAGTCAATAAGATCAACAAAACTCACCTTTGTGCATTCATGCACAACGTTATAAGTTTGGTGGACAAAATGAGACAGAAGTGGCATAAATCACGTCATAGCCAAGATATCCAGGGGGTTTACTTCACTCGTCTGCGGGAAGAGACTGCCGTCGTCCCTGAATAGCTCGCACTCCGGCAGATTCAGTGATGGTCTATTTTCCAATATTGCAGATTTCGTTGACTTTATTGTTGGAAATGCATCGGCTTTGAGTGTCACAGGATATCCACACATTCTTGCCATCTCTGTCGTAGCATAGCTGTTGTCGGTAAAGTGTGCGGAACAAACGAGGGACTTTCGCATCTTTTGTCCACTGGTGAAACTTGAATTCGTCTCTGTTCGTTTTGTTACACCCTCGGACAACACACCGACGAGGCATGATGTCTCCAAGTTACGGGATAACAGTCGAAAAAACGGAAAATAACAGAGCTGATATGACTTGGTGCGTGTAATAAGATTGAGAAAATGGCAGATCGCTTCACGTTGTGACGTCACGGGTGAAAGGTCATCGCTCGACAGGCTATCAATTGAAAGGCGTTTAAATCGCCAAATTCACCCTTTTAGAGTTCGGAAATTGGTTAAAAAAACATATGGTCTTTTTTCTGCAACATCAAGGTATATATTGACGCTTACAAAGGTCTGGTGATAATGTTCCCATTTAAAAAGTAGCAAAGCTCCTGCCAAGCTACTGGGAAATGTAGTTAAGAAACTTAGATTTTTAAGTTAATCATGGAAATCATGGAAAACTGTAGTTTTTACCACTGCAGCCGTAAACAGGAATGGATTATCAAAAACCGTACTCATTACGGAAAAACCGTAGTTGTTGGCACGTATGGCAATGAGACGATTTTAACAGACATTGTAGGTCGGATTAAACGAAGAAAACCGGAAAATATATTTTTATATTTTCACATAGATAAAAAAGACGGATCTCTAACAAAGGACGGAAAAATCCCATGCCTGGTTATTATTATTAGGGGCGGCATGGCGTCTAGGGGCGGCATGTCGTAGTGGGTGGAGCGGCCGGCCAGAAACCTGAGGGTTGCAGGTTCGCTTCCCACCTATTGACATCCAAATCGCTGCTGTTGTGTCCTTGGGCAGGACACTTCACCCTTGCCCCTGGTGCCGCTCACACTGGTGAATGAATGATGAATGAATGATTGGTGGTGGTCGGAGGGGCCGTAGGCGCAGACTGGCAGCCACGCTTCCGTCAGTCTACCCCAGGGCAGCTGTGGCTACAGATGTAGCTTACCATCACCAGCTGTGAATTAATGATGGGTTCCCACTTCTCTGTGAGCGCTTTGAGTATCTAACAATAGAAAAGCGCGATATAAATCTAATCCATTATTATTATTATTAATATTATTATTATTATTATTAGAGTCAAGTTTACAACTTGTTTTCATTACATTTCACTTGTTTGCTCTTTTATTCCACTTTGTTTTTTTTGTTTGTAATGGTACTAGTAGAATGTGTCGCGGGTCGCAGGTGGCCCACGAGCCACACTTTGGACACCCCAGGTCTTTGTTTTTAAGTTGTACTTGTGGTGTTTAACTCCTTTTTGCACTTACAATAGTTAATAATTGTATTTAAAATCCCCAAGTCTTTGCATTGACTTACTGTGGTCGCCGCCGCCATCTTGGCCGTGCAGCAGAGGCACCTGGGAGCCTTGACCCACTACACAGCAACACACAACAGCGTCATCTTGACTACACACAGACAGGAAGTGACTTTCAAAAATGGAGGCAGGTGATTTATCTGCTTACCAGAGCTCGCGGCGTCGTACTCGCGAGCGTAGCCGTTGTGGGGGGGCGGGACTCCGACGCCGTTGGGCAGCGGCAGCATGGGCATGGGGGGTTGGTTTGTGAGCTGGCCGGTGTACGCGGGCTGGGCGTACACACTGGGGGCGTAGAGGGTGGACGCGTACTGGTTAGCCATGCCTTTCTTCACCGCCTTTCCTGCTTCGTAGACTGCGGGAGCAAGAAATGTGGGATTTTATTTCATTTTGGGATGTTTTTAAATATTTAAAAATAAAATAACTGCTAAAAACAGACAGATTTATTAAAGAAAAAACTGTTTGTTTTGTGTTACAGGTGACAAAGTATAGTATTAATAATAATTTCTATAAAAATGTCATCTTTTTCACATTGCATTACATCTTTTTTCTTACATTTTTTCTGTTGTTTTTTCCAACGATTAAAGGCCTACTGAAACCCACTACTATCGACCACGCAGTCTGATAGTTTATATATCAATGATGAAATATTAACATTGCAACACATGCCAATACGGCCTTTTTAGTTTACTAAATTGCAATTTTAAATTTCCCGCGAAGTGTCGTGTTGAAAACGTCGCGGTATGATGACTCGTATGATGACGCGTGCGTTTGACGTATTATTTTCCAGCCCGATCCAAGCTATAAGTAGTCCTTTTTTTTTTTTTTTCCTTTGTCATGAAAAAGGGAGGTTTTTGTCATGAAAAAGGGAGGTTTTTGTGGTCAGTGCACTAATTGTAAGTGTATATTGTGCTTTTTAACGTTGATTTAATAAATAAATTTAAAAAAAATATATATATATATATATATATATATATTTTTTTTTTTTTTAATAAAAATTAATAAAAAATTCTTCTGCGGCCCGGTACCAATCGGGCCACGGCCCGGTACCGGGCTGCGGCCCGGTGGTTGGGGACCACTGTTATAGGTGACAAAGTATATTATTTTAATGATTAGCATCAAAATGTCAGCTTTTTCTCATTTCGTTACATCTTTTTGTTCTTTAACGTTTTTTTTTCTTCCCAATAATGTGTTGTGGACCTTGTCCTGTAAGAGTAAAATAATAATAAAAATAATAATAGCACAATAATTGCAACAATTCAGTTACACTTTTAATGGTGTTTATTAGTGTGGTAGTTTAAAAAAAAATGATGTAAGCAGTTTTTAAAGACAAAACTTTGTGTTATAGCTGACAAAGTATATTAGTATTAATTATTAGTACCAAAACTTTAGCTTTTACTCATTCAATTTTTGTGCCCTTTTATTTAACTAACATTTTTACAGTTTTTTCCAACAATATGCAGAGGGCCGCATTTTGGACACCCCTAAATTTGCGTTACCAGGTGTGGTTGCTAGGGTGCCAAACCTGGCCTACGATCTAATATGGCCGCAAAAGAGCCCTTGTGTGCACGTCAAAGAATAATACCAACATGTTTTTTTTTTCTTTTCCCGTAAGTTGAAGGGTACTCACGCGCCCTCGGGCAGCAGCATCGTTCAGGGCAGCAGGGGCAGCTGACGTAGCAGCAGCACGTGTGCGGACAACACTGACACCAGCAGATGGCGATCAGCAACAGCAGCAACAGGAAGCCCATCACCACTACTACCACCAGCAGCCAATCTGAAAGGCAAGGAGGATGCACTTCCAATCGGGGAAACTCAGCAGATTCAAATGGAAAACAGGACAGAGACGGGCAGCGGTTGAGAAGTTTGACATCCGCCGAGGCTCATTGCCTGTGTCCAGTAGGGGACGCTACTGGCGAAGGTAATCATCCAGGACTACCACGGGGTTGTATCGATAAACCGCGGGACAGTTTGTGTTGCCTGGAGAGACTGCGACTGATGACTGCACTTTGAAGAACTCACGGACTGACTGGCGCTATCTGGCTAGCCTGTATGCTAACATGGAAATCAGAGACATGAATGTCTTTCCCCATTTGAAACGAAAAACCCTAATATAAACTGATATAAACACATGACAGTCCGAGCATATTAATTGTGCACAATGACCTAGAAGCTGTGCTCTTTTACCACACAGTGATCGTTCTCTACTCAGAAGAATGCCAGATGGGTGGGGTTTTTTTTACACTGTGCTCAAGGACCCCAAAACAGAGTAGGACACAATGCACGCCAGGAAAAAAATAACAGTACAAACTAGTCTTTAAACAATAAAAGTTTAACCATTGAAGGGGAACTGCACTTTTTTCAGAATTTTGCCTGTCGTTCACAATGAAGTGAAGTGAATTATATTTTATATAGCGCTTTTTTCTAGTGACTCAAAGCGCTTTACATAGTGATACCCAATATCTAAGTTACATTTAAACCAGTGTGGGTGGCACCGGGAGCAGGTGGGTAAAGTGTCTTGCCCAAGGACACAACGGCAGTGACTAGGATGGCGGAAGCGGGAATCGAACCTGCAACCCTCAAGTTGCTGGCACGGCCACTCTACCAACCGAGCTATACCGCCGCTATATATATCATTATTAAAATGTTTTTTTTTAATGATTTTTAAGGAAAAAAAAACGCTTGCAAGATGCAGCAAATAGATATCAGCTTTGTAGCCTTCAAAGCCTTTAAAACAACTTCAAAAACCCTCCATCAACGTTTTTTATATGTATATGTATATATATATATATACCGTATTTTTCGGACTATAAGTCGCAGTTTTTTTTCATAGTTTGGCCGGGGGGTGCGAATTATACTCAGGAGCGGCTTATGTGTGAAATTATTAACACATTACCGTAAAATATCCATCCCATCCATTTTCTACCGCTTATTCCCTTTCGGGGTCGCGGGGGGTGCTGGCGCCTATCTCAGCTACAATCGGGCGGAAGGCGGCGTACACCCTGGACAAGTCGCCACCTCATCACAGGGCCAACACAGATAGACAGACAACATTCACACTCACATTCCCACACTAGGGCCAATTTAGTGTTGCCAATCAACCTATCCCCAGGTGCATGTCTTTGGAAGTGGGAGGAAGCCGGAGTACCCGGAGGGAACCCACGCATTCACGGGGAGAACATGCAAACTCCACACAGAAAGATCCCGAGCCTGGATTTGAACCCAGGACTGCAGGAACTTCGTATTGTGAGGCAGACGCACTAACCCCTCTGCCACCGTGAAGCCCACCGTAAAATATCAAATAATATAATTTAGCTCATTCACGTAAGAGACTAGACGCATAAGATTTCATCGGATTTAGCGATTAGGAGTGACAGATTTTTTGGTAAACGTATAGCATGTTCTATATGTTATAGTTATTTGAATGACTCTTACCATAATATGTTACGTTAACATACCAGGCACCTTCTCAGTTGGTGATTTATGCGTACGTTTATTCATCCTGTTGTTCACTATTCTTTATTTATTTTAAATTGCCTTTCAAAGGTTTATTCTTGGTGTTTGGTTTTATAGTATAATATAGCCAAGAGTCATGAATGCATTGGAATTCTGGGTAATTCTTATGTTGCGTTTATAATGTGTTACAGAGCCAATGTTAGTTGTTTTATATCACAACCATCAGTGTGATCTGTGGAACAAGACCCCTGGTTTACACATAGTAAAAGCAAAAAAAAAACTCCTCCGCCATTTTGGAAATGACGTCACGACTTTGACCCGGCGGTACAAGTAAGCATGCGCTAATAAGTTTGGGGAGCGAGTTCGACCCGGCAGTAATTCAAGGCAGGCGCATATTACATGCCCGGCGGCTATTCAGGGAAATACGGTATTTAAATATTGTTATTTACAGATTAAATGGATCAAAATGACTCGTCTGAGTCTCATGCATTCGTCATTTACTGAGAGGATGACTTCCGACTGTTGGACACTGAGGACAAGAGCCTGGCTAGTTTTTGTGTAAAATCCAGTACACTTTGTTTTTAAATCGGATCATTTTGTAAAATATTTGCATTTAAAAGAACTACGACCTGAACTTGTCAGTCTATTGACATTAAATCAGGGTAGAATGACCTGAACGGTGACATGCAGTGGAAACACACCGTTAGTTCCAGGCACACTTCCAGGAACTTGAAGAGTCCTGAACTTTTGGTGGGAAAAGGCATTTTGTGGATGTCCAGCTGCGGACTGAGATGCTGATCAAACACACGGAGCCCGAGTCCACCGACACGACTAAGGCTCACTCACTCAGACCTATGAGGACTTGTACTACCTTCCATAACCAGTAATTCAATGCCGGGCAGCAGGTCAGTAGCATTTGACTTTCTCTCTGTGAAAGAAAGATAAAGCCACAATTACTAAATAATGTGCGCTCTACCTACATCACGCAATGGACACCTGCACACACGCCCTCTTTTCTTTTGTTTCTTTGCAGATTCTCTCAAGTTTGCCGGCAACATTTGCTTACAACTAGATGGACAAAAGTACTGGGCCAGCAATATAAGTACTCGTTGCAACCTCTAAATGTCTCAAAACTTTTGTCCAAATAGTGCATTCGCGCGGGAGTGGGGAGAGCCAAAGCCAAAGGAGGAGGCAAAGCGGAGAGAAGAGTACAAAAATAGGGGCGTTTACCCAAAACAATCAGCTCGGTGTAGTCTTCTCCGTTGCCGGTGAGGTCCTGGGACGAGCTGACAGAGCACACGTAGACGCCGCTGTCGCCCCACGCCGTCTGTGCGATGTTCAGGTCGGCGTCTGAAATGGAGCACGCCGCATGCAAGTTTAGTTTTATTTATTTTTTTAGTTTATTAAGGATCCCCATTAGTCTACACCGCAGTGGAGACTATTCTTCCTGGGGTCCAGGCAAAAAACATCACACAACCACAGAACAAACGATTATAATGCAGTACAACATGATCCAATAATAAATTGTCATAATACAAAAATAGCAACAACAAAGAACCAAAAAATACTAATAAATGTTGTTACATAATAATTTTCATACCAAAGATAAAAATAGCAATATAAAAATAGATATACTGTATACATTTTTGCAAAAATAAAACAAAGAACCAATGGCCTAAAATATACACATTAGTGTACCAAAGACAAACAATAAGTGACGAAAAAGTATCATCCTTCCATTTTCTGCTGCTTATCCCATAATCAATAAAATACTCAATAGTCAATAAAAACAGTCATGACATTAGGTACAATCTAGAATAATCTCTTTACGCAATACTTCTCCTTTTAGTCTATTCTTAAAGGCCACTATGCTGGTGATTGATAGCAGATATTGTGGAAGTCTATTCCAGTAAGTGATTGCTCCATACATTACAGTCTTTTTCAAAACATCACTTTTGGGTTTAAGACGGGTGAGAGCACCTCTTTGGGCTAGCCTGGTACTGTAGTTGTGACTGTCACTGGCAAGCAAGAGCTGAGAATACAGATATGAGGGTTTATGGTATGTATAGATGTTTTTTAAAAATAGAATCAAACTACAAGCCACGCTGAATAGGAATACTGTAGAACAGGGGTCGGGAACCTTTTTGGCTGAGAGAGCCAAGAAAGCCAAATATTTTAAAATGTATTACTGTGGGAGCCATATAATATTTTTTTAACACTGCACACAACTAAACACATGCATTTTTAAGTAAGACCAACATTTCTAGAGTGTAATAGGTCTCTTATTTTTTGGAATAGCGTTAATATTCTGAAGCTAACTGTGGAAGGAGCGTGGCCTGCAGGCCTGCAGCGAAGCAGGGTGTGCCAGGACTGGCCTCGAACTCAGCGACAGGTGCGTAGATGGCCCATCTGGGTCTTGTTATCTAATCCAGTGGTTCTCAAATAGAGGTACACGTACCCCTGGGGGTACTTAAAGGTATGCGAAAGGGTATGTGAGATTTTTTTTTAAATATCACAAAAAAAACAACAATTCAAAAATCCTTTATAAATATATTTATTGAATAATACTTCAACAAAATATGAATGTAAGTTCATAAACTGTGAAGATAAATGCAACAATGCAATATTCAGTGTTGACAGCTAGATTTTTTTGTGGACATGTTCCATAAATATTGATGTTAAAGATTTGTTTTTTAATGAAGAAATGTTTAGAATTAAATTCATGAATCCAAATGGATGTCTATTACAATCCCCAAAGAGGGCACTTTAAGTTGATGATTACTTCTATGTGTAGAAATCTTTATTTATAATTGAATCACTTGTTTATTTTTCAACAAGTTTTTAGTTATTTTTATATCTTTTTTCCAAATAGTTCAAGAAAGACCACTACAAATGAGCAATGTTTTGCACTGTTATACAATTTAATAAATCAGAAACTGATGACATAGTGCTGTATTTTACTTCTTTATCTCCTTTTTTCAACCAAAAATGCTTTGCTCTGATTAGGGGGTACTTGAATTTAAAAAATGTTCACAGGGGGTACATCACTGAAAAAAGGTTGAGAACCACTGATCTAATCACCTGTCGCTCTGTTATAAGCAGCAGCCAGGAGGAGAGACAGGGAAGCAACTGGAGCCAGAGTGCGAGCGAGAACGAAACAGAAAAAGACAATTGCTGGAAAGCAACTGAGAGACTTATTGAAAAATATAACAATTTTGTAACCCTGAAACAGGTTCTCATGTCGGTGCTTGGTAGTCTGAAGAACCCTCTGGAAGGCAAGCCCCACACTAACCAATGATAAATAAATAACTTCTTACCATTAACGCAACTTCTTGAACAGGTGCTGTAGAAAACGGATGGATGGTTTACAAATGCATGAGAATGTTTTATATTTTGAACGTTATTTTTAACACTGTGATTACAAGTGGAATTATTAATAATAATAATAATAATAACTTAGATTTATATTGCGCTTTTTCTAGACCAGGGGCGCTCACACTTTTTCTCCAGGCGAGCTACTTTTCAATTGACCAAGTCGAGGAGATCTACCTCATTCCTATTTATAATTTATATTTATTTATTTATGAGAGACATTTTTGTTAACAAGTTAAAGGTGTTTAATGATAATACAAGCATGTTTAACACACATAGATTCCTTTCTTTCATGAAGACAAGAATATAAGTTGGTGTATTACCTGATTCTGATGACTTGCATTGATTGGAATTAGACAGTGGTGCTGATAACGTCCGCATTTTCAAGTGAAGGAAAAAAAAAAAGTCCTCCTTTCTGTCCAATACCACATGAAAGTGGTTGGATTTGGCATCTCATTTGTCCAACTTGCATACTCGTTTTTAAACACTTTGTTATGAGAGTAGCATATGTGTGTGGCCCTTTAATGTCTGGCAGCAGGTGAGTGACGTCAGTGAGTGTGCGGGTGGGCAAGCAAGTGAGAAAGCGGTCGCTGAGGGCGGGGGAGAAATACATTGGCATCAAACTCCGTAGCTTGCTAGCTTGTGCACGCTAGCTTTCTGAGACTCTTATTTTGTTAGCACAGGCAGGATGAAACAGGTCTTTTATGGTGAAGACAGGAACTGTGCAGTCGGTCTTTAGAGTTTTGACAGTAGGTACGGAGTCTCTAGAAATAAAATGTGTTTCTCTGCGTCCGCCCTGTTAGTGATTTTTTTCTTAAATATGAGCTCGCAGCAGCCAGCGTCATCTCACAAGATCCTCGGGTGCCGAGAATGTCAAACAACTGACGAAAGTGAAGTCTTGGTATGATTGATGATTGCTCATTTTTATGTCTATTTTTTAATGCCTGGCTTGAGATCGACTGACACACCCTCCGAGATCGACGAGTCGATCGCGATCGACGTAATGGGCCCCCCTGTTCTAGACATTCAAAGAGCTCACAGAGAAGTGGGACTCATCATTATTCATTCACACCTGGTGTTGGTAAGCTACGTAAGTAGCCACAGCTGCCCTGGGGTGGACTGACAGAGTGGAATTATTCATTAATTATCGTGTTAAGCAACGTCAGCTCAGATTTATCCGAGAGCCAGATGCAGTCATCAAAAGAGCCACATCTGGCTCGCGAGACATATGTTCCCTACCCCCTGCTGTAGAATGTTTCCTAAATTATAAATAGCATTGGACACACGTTGATAGTGGCACCCCGCCACAGCAAAGAGAGCAGTCACATTTTGAAAGGCTCGCAGTTTTTTTTTGGTTTGTTTAACATCCTCAAGTCGTCTCCGTACTCGTCAAGCTGAGAACAGCAGCACACTTTCACAATAACAGCGCTGTGTGCAGCATCCGGTCCGACTGCGCTTGAGAAACTTCTCTATGACTTCTTCTGTTTCGTGTAGTTGTAGAAGCTAGCTTATATCTTGCCTTACTTAGCTTTTACGGCTAATACCGTAGCACCCCGATGAGTTACTACGCTAGAAAAATAGTTCCTCAGTGCTCGCTCTTACAATAACAATAACATAGCATGGTTATAATACAGGTTATGGAACGGTATAGCTCGGTTGGTAGAGTGGCCGTGCCAAAAACTTAAGGGTTCCAGGTTTGATCCCCGCTTCCAACATCCTGTTTTTTAGTGTTGACAACATTTCATAAGTCAGCCTTTAAGTGCTGTATTTCAGGTGTATTTGTATTCTACTATTGAAAATGACATTGGTACCTCGTTTGAAACCCTTTTGGTAGGATTCGCCGACAAGAATTTTCATGAAACATTGGCCCCGGTTTTCACGTACAGCTTCAGTTACAGTGTGGACAAACAGTGATCAAACTGATGACTCCAAGCTACTTAATTTTCATATGGAGCAAGACTGCAAACAATAAAATAATGGCTGCAGTGTTTCCTGCTGTTTAAAACTTTACACCGGAAGTAGAAGTGCTGTTTTGTCTTCTCACCGTCCGTAACGTTACTACTTGTACTTGTTTTTCATTCATTACTCAAAGCAACATTTGTAAGTTTTAGAATATAACTAAAACAATTCTTACTTAATAAACTGTCCCATGTGCGATGTCTGTAAGAGTGTTTTCATGCATATTTGTACATGCTATCGCAATGTAAGCATGAGCTAATATGCTAGCACGTTTACAAGTGTCTGTATTAGTATTAACTTACAATGGCATTCTTTTTGTATTGTTTTTTTTGGGTAAATTCACCAAAGCGTCACAGTGTAGTTAGAGTCTGTTGGAGAGTTAGCTTTTGCAGCTAGTGACTTCTGTTTTGTTTGATCTGCCGTTTTACAGACACCGTTTAGAAACAATTAAGGTATGTAATTAATAGGGGTTTAAAAAATATATATATTTTCGAATGACTCGCAATTCTTGTGTAACGAGTCCCAGTCGATTAAAAAAAATATTTTAGTTTTTTCAAAATCTGTCTGCCACTATTAAATGTTTGGGTACAATTTAAACAAACAAAACCAGTTTTCTTTTAACTAAGACGGACATCCGGTCTGACTGCGCTTGAGAAACTTCTCTGACTTCTTCTGTTTGCTTTATATTGTCATTACTGCCACAAATGGTGGAAATGTGTATTACAAATGCGTACCGCTGAGGCCCTTCTTTTCGGCAATATGTCCCTGGACACATGAGGACTTAAATTATGACAATTGTATGATCGTGTAACTACTTGGTATCGGATTGATACCCAAATCTGTGGTATCATCCAAAACTAATGTAAAGTATCCAAACAACAAAAGAATAATTATTACATTTTAACAGTAGTGTAGATAGAACATGTTAAAAGAGAAAGTAAGCAGATACTGTATTACCAATTAATGAACAAGTAGATTATTAATTCATTTTCTACCACTTGTCCTTAAAAATGTTGATAAAATAATAGAATGAAAATAATATGTTTCTGCATGCCTCAGCAGCTAAATTAGGAGCCTTTGTTTGCTTTCTTACTATTAAAAGACAACTTGTCTAGTATATTCACTATTTTATTTAAGGACAAAATTGCTATAAGAAACATATGTATAATGTACCGTAAGTTTTTTTGTTAAAATAAAGCCAATAATTGCATTTTTTGTGGTGTCTTTAATTAGAAAAGCATAGAAAATTATCGGATTTCATTTTGGTACCAGTACCAAATATTAGTATCGGGACAACCCTAAGTATCGGGACAACCCTAATACATACATATTTTATATATATATATAAACAGTGGGGCAAAAAAGTATTTAGTCAGCCACCGATTGTGCAAGTTCTCCCACTTAAAATGATGACAGAGGTCTGTAATTTTCATCATAGGTACACTTCAACTGTGAGAGACAGAATGTGGGAAAAAAAATCCAGGAATTCAAATTGTAGGAATTTTAAATAATTTATTTGTAAATTATGGTGGAAACCATTCAAAGCTCTCACTGATGGAAGGAGGTTTTGGCTCAAAATCTCATGATACATGGCCCCATTCATTCTTTCCTTAACACGGATCAATCGTCCTGTCCTCTTGGCAGAAAAACAGCCCCAAAGCATGATGTTTCCACCCCCATGCTTCACAGTAGGATGGTGTTCTTGGGATGCAACTCAGTATTATTTTTCCTCCAAACACGATGAGTTGAGTTTATACTAAAAAGTTCTATTTTGGTTTCATCTGACCACATGACATTCTCCCAATCCTCTTCTGTATCATCCATGTATCCATTTTGGTATAAACTCAAGTCGTCGTGTTTGGAGGAAGAACAATACTTCCATCAGTGAGAGCTTTGAATGGTTGACCAAATACTTTTTATCCACCATAATTTACAAATTAATTCTTTAAAATTCCTACAATGTGAATTCCTGGATTTTTTTTTCACATTCTGTCTCTCACAGTTGAAGTGTACCTATGATGAAAATTACAGACCTCTGTCATCATTTTAAGTGGGAGAACTTGCACAATCGGTAGCTGACTAAATACTTTTTTGCCCCACTGTACACACGGGCACATTTGAATGTCTTTGTGCAGGTATCATGGCCACAAAGATAAGAAGCAGCACATTCTTTCAAACTCACTGTTCAGGACGCTGATCTTGCGTCCCTGGTACTCGGAGCCGAGGGTAACGGAGTTGCCCTGCTTGGACGCCACGATGCGCACCGTGCGCTGGCTGTCGGCACACTCGATGTTGGGGTCATAGTTGGGGTTGTTCTGAGACAGGATGTTGTCCGCGCTGCTGGGGTTGAGCGCCGCCTGGACGGGGTCGCGGCAGTAAGACTTGTAGCGCCACATGACCAGAGGGGGCTGTGTGGCCGAGGTCTGGAAGTTGCAGGCGAGGGTGACGGGCTGGAAGAGGATGACCACGTACCTCTTCACCGGAGACTGGACTGGCACAGCCATGGTGGACTCTAGAAGGATAGGAACGTTATGGAAGGATGTTCTGCTTGATGACAAACTATTTCATCACAGTATCACTGAGAGTTCCTGATGAGTCAGGACAGTCATAACTTAGCTCTGCATGCTTGGGATGACTCATTCTTTTTTTAATTATTTATTTTCTTAACCTTTAGGGCTCACCTCAATCATTAAATGCTAAAATAAGTCTTTTTTTTTTTTAATTCAACGCTGATCTATACTAAGACTTCAGGTCTATCTGTCAATATAAAGTTATTTTACACAGTAGTGTAGGGAAACCTGCGAAACAGGCTTGTAGGGATGAAATAGCCTCCGTGTTTTTCCTGACCTAACATTTATTACACTCTACCCGGTATAGAGAACTGTATAACCACAGTAACCTCGACCGGTTACTGTGGGCGGGGGCGGAAATTTGTTAATAAAGTGCTCCTTAAATAAAGGAACAGTTCCCCTGGGGTGGGGGGCGTGAGAGGCAACAGCATAATAGCATCTTTATTGGTAGTAAATAACTATCTTAGCACATGCAGATAGAAAAATAAACATTAACTTTAAGGGGGTGTGTGAGTCAATATCATAATAGCATCTTTAGTGTTAGTAATTAACTATTTTGGCACATACAGATAAAAAAATAAACATTAACTTTAGAGGGTGCAGGAATAGGTTAATAAAGTGCTCCTTAAATAAAGGAACAGTTCCCCTGGGGGGCTTGAGAGGCAATGGCATAATAGCATCTTCATCCATCCATCCATTTTCTACCGCTTATTCCTTTTCGGGGTCGCGGGGGGCGCTGGCGCCTATCTCAGCTACAATCGGGCGGAAGGCGGGGTACACCCTGGACAAGTCGCCACCTCATCGCAGGGCCAACACAGATAGACAGACAACATTCACACTCACATTCACACACTAGGGCCAATTTAGTGTTGCCAATCAACCTATCACCTGGTGCATGTTTTTGGAAGTGGGAGGAGAACATGCAAACTCCACACAGAAAGATCCCGAGCCTGGATTTGAACCCAGGACTGCAGGAACTTCGTATTGTGAGGCAGACGCACTAACCCCTCTGCCACCGTGAAGCCATAGCATCTTCAGTGTTAGTAAATACCTATCTTGGCACATACAGATAAAACAAATAAACACTAACTTTTAGGGGAGGGGCAGGAGGTGGGGTGAGAGGCAAAGGCATAATAGCATATTTATTGTTAGTAAATAACTATATTGGCACATACAGATTTTTAAAAAAAACTTCAGAAGGGGGGTCATGAAAAATTGTTATAAAGCGCTCCTTAGAGGAGCAGTTCCCCTGGGGGGGGCGTGAGAGGCAAAGGCATAATCTTGTCACGTACAGATAAAAAAAATAAACATTAATTCTGGTGTGGTAATATGTTAATAAAGTGCTCCTTAAATAAAGGAAAAGTTCTACTGGGGGGCTTGAGAGGCAATGGCATGATAGCATCTTTAGTGTTAGTAAACACCTATCTTGGCACATACAGATAAAAAAATAAAAAAACTTCAGAAGGGGGGCGTGAAAAATTGTAATAAAACGCTCCTTAAATAGAGGAGCAGTTCTCCTAGGGGGGTGAGAGGCAAAGGCATAATCTTGTCACATACAGATAAAAAAAAGTAAACATTAATTCTGAGGTGGCAAT
>NC_084630.1:47569567-47612443 GCF_033978795.1 Nerophis ophidion | reverse complement strand
ACCCAGGAGTTTGGCGTTGTACGCCTTCGGGGTTCTCGGGGGGTTCTGCGACTGGTGTGGGCGTCGCCCGGGCGGGCTGCAGACGGACCGAGCACACCCTTACCCCAACCCTAATCCTAACCCCAAACCTAACCCGCCAGTGCCTCCAGTCCGTCTGGGTGGCGTTCTGCCGGTCGTGGGGCTTCCTGGGGACTCTGTTTGCGAGGGACGTGAGTGCGAGGGGCACCATGTCAGTGTGGTGGGGAGCTCAAACACATGTACAGGAGTTGAGGCACAAAAGAACAACCATATTTACATTGCCTTGCGTGGTTGGGCTGAGGGGTCCGTTGTGACACTGCAGGGGAACCGAAGCTCCACCCCCTGTAGAGCTCTCATAAATAAGTCCTCCTCCTACTCCACCGGCTCAGTCGCTCTCCAGCTGTCGATGAGGGGACATCCAGCTGTGAAGACAGGACAAGCCGTGTGTTAGAGAACAGCCAACCTGATGAGGTCTGAGGGACCGAAACGCGTCGTTGGACAGCCAAAACCATTTGGCCGTGTTTGCCACCACATTGCACACCCAGGAGTTTGGCGTTGTACGCCTTCGGGGTTCTCGGGGGGTTCTGCGACTGGTGTGGGCGTCGCCCGGGCGGGCTGCAGACGGACCGAGCACACCCTTACCCCAACCCTAATCCTAACCCCAAACCTAACCCGCCAGTGCCTCCAGTCCGTCTGGGTGGCGTTCTGCCGGTCGTGGGGCTTCCTGGGGACTCTGTTTGCGAGGGACGTGAGTGCGAGGGGCACCATGTCAGTGTGGTGGGGAGCTCAAACACATGTACAGGAGTTGAGGCACAAAAGAACAACCATATTTACATTGCCTTGCGTGGTTGGGCTGAGGGGTCCGTTGTGACACTGCAGGGGAACCGAAGCTCCACCCCCTGTAGAGCTCTCATAAATAAGTCCTCCTCCTACTCCACCGGCTCAGTCGCTCTCCAGCTGTCGATGAGGGGACATCCAGCTGTGAAGACAGGACAAGCCGTGTGTTAGAGAACAGCCAACCTGATGAGGTCTGAGGGACCGAAACGCGTCGTTGGACAGCCAAAACCATTTGGCCGTGTTTGCCACCACATTGCACACCCAGGAGTTTGGCGTTGTACGCCTTCGGGGTTCTCGGGGGGTTCTGCGACTGGTGTGGGCGTCGCCCGGGCGGGCTGCAGACGGACCGAGCACACCCTTACCCCAACCCTAATCCTAACCCCAAACCTAACCCGCCAGTGCCTCCAGTCCGTCTGGGTGGCGTTCTGCCGGTCGTGGGGCTTCCTGGGGACTCTGTTTGCGAGGGACGTGAGTGCGAGGGGCACCATGTCAGTGTGGTGGGGAGCTCAAACACATGTACAGGAGTTGAGGCACAAAAGAACAACCATATTTACATTGCCTTGCGTGGTTGGGCTGAGGGGTCCGTTGTGACACTGCAGGGGAACCGAAGCTCCACCCCCTGTAGAGCTCTCATAAATAAGTCCTCCTCCTACTCCACCGGCTCAGTCGCTCTCCAGCTGTCGATGAGGGGACATCCAGCTGTGAAGACAGGACAAGCCGTGTGTTAGAGAACAGCCAACCTGATGAGGTCTGAGGGACCGAAACGCGTCGTTGGACAGCCAAAACCATTTGGCCGTGTTTGCCACCACATTGCACACCCAGGAGTTTGGCGTTGTACGCCTTCGGGGTTCTCGGGGGGTTCTGCGACTGGTGTGGGCGTCGCCCGGGCGGGCTGCAGACGGACCGAGCACACCCTTACCCCAACCCTAATCCTAACCCCAAACCTAACCCGCCAGTGCCTCCAGTCCGTCTGGGTGGCGTTCTGCCGGTCGTGGGGCTTCCTGGGGACTCTGTTTGCGAGGGACGTGAGTGCGAGGGGCACCATGTCAGTGTGGTGGGGAGCTCAAACACATGTACAGGAGTTGAGGCACAAAAGAACAACCATATTTACATTGCCTTGCGTGGTTGGGCTGAGGGGTCCGTTGTGACACTGCAGGGGAACCGAAGCTCCACCCCCTGTAGAGCTCTCATAAATAAGTCCTCCTCCTACTCCACCGGCTCAGTCGCTCTCCAGCTGTCGATGAGGGGACATCCAGCTGTGAAGACAGGACAAGCCGTGTGTTAGAGAACAGCCAACCTGATGAGGTCTGAGGGACCGAAACGCGTCGTTGGACAGCCAAAACCATTTGGCCGTGTTTGCCACCACATTGCACACCCAGGAGTTTGGCGTTGTACGCCTTCGGGGTTCTCGGGGGGTTCTGCGACTGGTGTGGGCGTCGCCCGGGCGGGCTGCAGACGGACCGAGCACACCCTTACCCCAACCCTAATCCTAACCCCAAACCTAACCCGCCAGTGCCTCCAGTCCGTCTGGGTGGCGTTCTGCCGGTCGTGGGGCTTCCTGGGGACTCTGTTTGCGAGGGACGTGAGTGCGAGGGGCACCATGTCAGTGTGGTGGGGAGCTCAAACACATGTACAGGAGTTGAGGCACAAAAGAACAACCATATTTACATTGCCTTGCGTGGTTGGGCTGAGGGGTCCGTTGTGACACTGCAGGGGAACCGAAGCTCCACCCCCTGTAGAGCTCTCATAAATAAGTCCTCCTCCTACTCCACCGGCTCAGTCGCTCTCCAGCTGTCGATGAGGGGACATCCAGCTGTGAAGACAGGACAAGCCGTGTGTTAGAGAACAGCCAACCTGATGAGGTCTGAGGGACCGAAACGCGTCGTTGGACAGCCAAAACCATTTGGCCGTGTTTGCCACCACATTGCACACCCAGGAGTTTGGCGTTGTACGCCTTCGGGGTTCTCGGGGGGTTCTGCGACTGGTGTGGGCGTCGCCCGGGCGGGCTGCAGACGGACCGAGCACACCCTTACCCCAACCCTAATCCTAACCCCAAACCTAACCCGCCAGTGCCTCCAGTCCGTCTGGGTGGCGTTCTGCCGGTCGTGGGGCTTCCTGGGGACTCTGTTTGCGAGGGACGTGAGTGCGAGGGGCACCATGTCAGTGTGGTGGGGAGCTCAAACACATGTACAGGAGTTGAGGCACAAAAGAACAACCATATTTACATTGCCTTGCGTGGTTGGGCTGAGGGGTCCGTTGTGACACTGCAGGGGAACCGAAGCTCCACCCCCTGTAGAGCTCTCATAAATAAGTCCTCCTCCTACTCCACCGGCTCAGTCGCTCTCCAGCTGTCGATGAGGGGACATCCAGCTGTGAAGACAGGACAAGCCGTGTGTTAGAGAACAGCCAACCTGATGAGGTCTGAGGGACCGAAACGCGTCGTTGGACAGCCAAAACCATTTGGCCGTGTTTGCCACCACATTGCACACCCAGGAGTTTGGCGTTGTACGCCTTCGGGGTTCTCGGGGGGTTCTGCGACTGGTGTGGGCGTCGCCCGGGCGGGCTGCAGACGGACCGAGCACACCCTTACCCCAACCCTAATCCTAACCCCAAACCTAACCCGCCAGTGCCTCCAGTCCGTCTGGGTGGCGTTCTGCCGGTCGTGGGGCTTCCTGGGGACTCTGTTTGCGAGGGACGTGAGTGCGAGGGGCACCATGTCAGTGTGGTGGGGAGCTCAAACACATGTACAGGAGTTGAGGCACAAAAGAACAACCATATTTACATTGCCTTGCGTGGTTGGGCTGAGGGGTCCGTTGTGACACTGCAGGGGAACCGAAGCTCCACCCCCTGTAGAGCTCTCATAAATAAGTCCTCCTCCTACTCCACCGGCTCAGTCGCTCTCCAGCTGTCGATGAGGGGACATCCAGCTGTGAAGACAGGACAAGCCGTGTGTTAGAGAACAGCCAACCTGATGAGGTCTGAGGGACCGAAACGCGTCGTTGGACAGCCAAAACCATTTGGCCGTGTTTGCCACCACATTGCACACCCAGGAGTTTGGCGTTGTACGCCTTCGGGGTTCTCGGGGGGTTCTGCGACTGGTGTGGGCGTCGCCCGGGCGGGCTGCAGACGGACCGAGCACACCCTTACCCCAACCCTAATCCTAACCCCAAACCTAACCCGCCAGTGCCTCCAGTCCGTCTGGGTGGCGTTCTGCCGGTCGTGGGGCTTCCTGGGGACTCTGTTTGCGAGGGACGTGAGTGCGAGGGGCACCATGTCAGTGTGGTGGGGAGCTCAAACACATGTACAGGAGTTGAGGCACAAAAGAACAACCATATTTACATTGCCTTGCGTGGTTGGGCTGAGGGGTCCGTTGTGACACTGCAGGGGAACCGAAGCTCCACCCCCTGTAGAGCTCTCATAAATAAGTCCTCCTCCTACTCCACCGGCTCAGTCGCTCTCCAGCTGTCGATGAGGGGACATCCAGCTGTGAAGACAGGACAAGCCGTGTGTTAGAGAACAGCCAACCTGATGAGGTCTGAGGGACCGAAACGCGTCGTTGGACAGCCAAAACCATTTGGCCGTGTTTGCCACCACATTGCACACCCAGGAGTTTGGCGTTGTACGCCTTCGGGGTTCTCGGGGGGTTCTGCGACTGGTGTGGGCGTCGCCCGGGCGGGCTGCAGACGGACCGAGCACACCCTTACCCCAACCCTAATCCTAACCCCAAACCTAACCCGCCAGTGCCTCCAGTCCGTCTGGGTGGCGTTCTGCCGGTCGTGGGGCTTCCTGGGGACTCTGTTTGCGAGGGACGTGAGTGCGAGGGGCACCATGTCAGTGTGGTGGGGAGCTCAAACACATGTACAGGAGTTGAGGCACAAAAGAACAACCATATTTACATTGCCTTGCGTGGTTGGGCTGAGGGGTCCGTTGTGACACTGCAGGGGAACCGAAGCTCCACCCCCTGTAGAGCTCTCATAAATAAGTCCTCCTCCTACTCCACCGGCTCAGTCGCTCTCCAGCTGTCGATGAGGGGACATCCAGCTGTGAAGACAGGACAAGCCGTGTGTTAGAGAACAGCCAACCTGATGAGGTCTGAGGGACCGAAACGCGTCGTTGGACAGCCAAAACCATTTGGCCGTGTTTGCCACCACATTGCACACCCAGGAGTTTGGCGTTGTACGCCTTCGGGGTTCTCGGGGGGTTCTGCGACTGGTGTGGGCGTCGCCCGGGCGGGCTGCAGACGGACCGAGCACACCCTTACCCCAACCCTAATCCTAACCCCAAACCTAACCCGCCAGTGCCTCCAGTCCGTCTGGGTGGCGTTCTGCCGGTCGTGGGGCTTCCTGGGGACTCTGTTTGCGAGGGACGTGAGTGCGAGGGGCACCATGTCAGTGTGGTGGGGAGCTCAAACACATGTACAGGAGTTGAGGCACAAAAGAACAACCATATTTACATTGCCTTGCGTGGTTGGGCTGAGGGGTCCGTTGTGACACTGCAGGGGAACCGAAGCTCCACCCCCTGTAGAGCTCTCATAAATAAGTCCTCCTCCTACTCCACCGGCTCAGTCGCTCTCCAGCTGTCGATGAGGGGACATCCAGCTGTGAAGACAGGACAAGCCGTGTGTTAGAGAACAGCCAACCTGATGAGGTCTGAGGGACCGAAACGCGTCGTTGGACAGCCAAAACCATTTGGCCGTGTTTGCCACCACATTGCACACCCAGGAGTTTGGCGTTGTACGCCTTCGGGGTTCTCGGGGGGTTCTGCGACTGGTGTGGGCGTTGCCCGGGCGGGCTGCAGACGGACCGAGCACACCCTTACCCCAACCCTAATCCTAACCCCAAACCTAACCCGCCAGTGCCTCCAGTCCGTCTGGGTGGCGTTCTGCCGGTCGTGGGGCTTCCTGGGGACTCTGTTTGCGAGGGACGTGAGTGCGAGGGGCACCATGTCAGTGTGGTGGGGAGCTCAAACACATGTACAGGAGTTGAGGCACAAAAGAACAACCATATTTACATTGCCTTGCGTGGTTGGGCTGAGGGGTCCGTTGTGACACTGCAGGGGAACCGAAGCTCCACCCCCTGTAGAGCTCTCATAAATAAGTCCTCCTCCTACTCCACCGGCTCAGTCGCTCTCCAGCTGTCGATGAGGGGACATCCAGCTGTGAAGACAGGACAAGCCGTGTGTTAGAGAACAGCCAACCTGATGAGGTCTGAGGGACCGAAACGCGTCGTTGGACAGCCAAAACCATTTGGCCGTGTTTGCCACCACATTGCACACCCAGGAGTTTGGCGTTGTACGCCTTCGGGGTTCTCGGGGGGTTCTGCGACTGGTGTGGGCGTCGCCCGGGCGGGCTGCAGACGGACCGAGCACACCCTTACCCCAACCCTAATCCTAACCCCAAACCTAACCCGCCAGTGCCTCCAGTCCGTCTGGGTGGCGTTCTGCCGGTCGTGGGGCTTCCTGGGGACTCTGTTTGCGAGGGACGTGAGTGCGAGGGGCACCATGTCAGTGTGGTGGGGAGCTCAAACACATGTACAGGAGTTGAGGCACAAAAGAACAACCATATTTACATTGCCTTGCGTGGTTGGGCTGAGGGGTCCGTTGTGACACTGCAGGGGAACCGAAGCTCCACCCCCTGTAGAGCTCTCATAAATAAGTCCTCCTCCTACTCCACCGGCTCAGTCGCTCTCCAGCTGTCGATGAGGGGACATCCAGCTGTGAAGACAGGACAAGCCGTGTGTTAGAGAACAGCCAACCTGATGAGGTCTGAGGGACCGAAACGCGTCGTTGGACAGCCAAAACCATTTGGCCGTGTTTGCCACCACATTGCACACCCAGGAGTTTGGCGTTGTACGCCTTCGGGGTTCTCGGGGGGTTCTGCGACTGGTGTGGGCGTCGCCCGGGCGGGCTGCAGACGGACCGAGCACACCCTTACCCCAACCCTAATCCTAACCCCAAACCTAACCCGCCAGTGCCTCCAGTCCGTCTGGGTGGCGTTCTGCCGGTCGTGGGGCTTCCTGGGGACTCTGTTTGCGAGGGACGTGAGTGCGAGGGGCACCATGTCAGTGTGGTGGGGAGCTCAAACACATGTACAGGAGTTGAGGCACAAAAGAACAACCATATTTACATTGCCTTGCGTGGTTGGGCTGAGGGGTCCGTTGTGACACTGCAGGGGAACCGAAGCTCCACCCCCTGTAGAGCTCTCATAAATAAGTCCTCCTCCTACTCCACCGGCTCAGTCGCTCTCCAGCTGTCGATGAGGGGACATCCAGCTGTGAAGACAGGACAAGCCGTGTGTTAGAGAACAGCCAACCTGATGAGGTCTGAGGGACCGAAACGCGTCGTTGGACAGCCAAAACCATTTGGCCGTGTTTGCCACCACATTGCACACCCAGGAGTTTGGCGTTGTACGCCTTCGGGGTTCTCGGGGGGTTCTGCGACTGGTGTGGGCGTCGCCCGGGCGGGCTGCAGACGGACCGAGCACACCCTTACCCCAACCCTAATCCTAACCCCAAACCTAACCCGCCAGTGCCTCCAGTCCGTCTGGGTGGCGTTCTGCCGGTCGTGGGGCTTCCTGGGGACTCTGTTTGCGAGGGACGTGAGTGCGAGGGGCACCATGTCAGTGTGGTGGGGAGCTCAAACACATGTACAGGAGTTGAGGCACAAAAGAACAACCATATTTACATTGCCTTGCGTGGTTGGGCTGAGGGGTCCGTTGTGACACTGCAGGGGAACCGAAGCTCCACCCCCTGTAGAGCTCTCATAAATAAGTCCTCCTCCTACTCCACCGGCTCAGTCGCTCTCCAGCTGTCGATGAGGGGACATCCAGCTGTGAAGACAGGACAAGCCGTGTGTTAGAGAACAGCCAACCTGATGAGGTCTGAGGGACCGAAACGCGTCGTTGGACAGCCAAAACCATTTGGCCGTGTTTGCCACCACATTGCACACCCAGGAGTTTGGCGTTGTACGCCTTCGGGGTTCTCGGGGGGTTCTGCGACTGGTGTGGGCGTCGCCCGGGCGGGCTGCAGACGGACCGAGCACACCCTTACCCCAACCCTAATCCTAACCCCAAACCTAACCCGCCAGTGCCTCCAGTCCGTCTGGGTGGCGTTCTGCCGGTCGTGGGGCTTCCTGGGGACTCTGTTTGCGAGGGACGTGAGTGCGAGGGGCACCATGTCAGTGTGGTGGGGAGCTCAAACACATGTACAGGAGTTGAGGCACAAAAGAACAACCATATTTACATTGCCTTGCGTGGTTGGGCTGAGGGGTCCGTTGTGACACTGCAGGGGAACCGAAGCTCCACCCCCTGTAGAGCTCTCATAAATAAGTCCTCCTCCTACTCCACCGGCTCAGTCGCTCTCCAGCTGTCGATGAGGGGACATCCAGCTGTGAAGACAGGACAAGCCGTGTGTTAGAGAACAGCCAACCTGATGAGGTCTGAGGGACCGAAACGCGTCGTTGGACAGCCAAAACCATTTGGCCGTGTTTGCCACCACATTGCACACCCAGGAGTTTGGCGTTGTACGCCTTCGGGGTTCTCGGGGGGTTCTGCGACTGGTGTGGGCGTCGCCCGGGCGGGCTGCAGACGGACCGAGCACACCCTTACCCCAACCCTAATCCTAACCCCAAACCTAACCCGCCAGTGCCTCCAGTCCGTCTGGGTGGCGTTCTGCCGGTCGTGGGGCTTCCTGGGGACTCTGTTTGCGAGGGACGTGAGTGCGAGGGGCACCATGTCAGTGTGGTGGGGAGCTCAAACACATGTACAGGAGTTGAGGCACAAAAGAACAACCATATTTACATTGCCTTGCGTGGTTGGGCTGAGGGGTCCGTTGTGACACTGCAGGGGAACCGAAGCTCCACCCCCTGTAGAGCTCTCATAAATAAGTCCTCCTCCTACTCCACCGGCTCAGTCGCTCTCCAGCTGTCGATGAGGGGACATCCAGCTGTGAAGACAGGACAAGCCGTGTGTTAGAGAACAGCCAACCTGATGAGGTCTGAGGGACCGAAACGCGTCGTTGGACAGCCAAAACCATTTGGCCGTGTTTGCCACCACATTGCACACCCAGGAGTTTGGCGTTGTACGCCTTCGGGGTTCTCGGGGGGTTCTGCGACTGGTGTGGGCGTCGCCCGGGCGGGCTGCAGACGGACCGAGCACACCCTTACCCCAACCCTAATCCTAACCCCAAACCTAACCCGCCAGTGCCTCCAGTCCGTCTGGGTGGCGTTCTGCCGGTCGTGGGGCTTCCTGGGGACTCTGTTTGCGAGGGACGTGAGTGCGAGGGGCACCATGTCAGTGTGGTGGGGAGCTCAAACACATGTACAGGAGTTGAGGCACAAAAGAACAACCATATTTACATTGCCTTGCGTGGTTGGGCTGAGGGGTCCGTTGTGACACTGCAGGGGAACCGAAGCTCCACCCCCTGTAGAGCTCTCATAAATAAGTCCTCCTCCTACTCCACCGGCTCAGTCGCTCTCCAGCTGTCGATGAGGGGACATCCAGCTGTGAAGACAGGACAAGCCGTGTGTTAGAGAACAGCCAACCTGATGAGGTCTGAGGGACCGAAACGCGTCGTTGGACAGCCAAAACCATTTGGCCGTGTTTGCCACCACATTGCACACCCAGGAGTTTGGCGTTGTACGCCTTCGGGGTTCTCGGGGGGTTCTGCGACTGGTGTGGGCGTCGCCCGGGCGGGCTGCAGACGGACCGAGCACACCCTTACCCCAACCCTAATCCTAACCCCAAACCTAACCCGCCAGTGCCTCCAGTCCGTCTGGGTGGCGTTCTGCCGGTCGTGGGGCTTCCTGGGGACTCTGTTTGCGAGGGACGTGAGTGCGAGGGGCACCATGTCAGTGTGGTGGGGAGCTCAAACACATGTACAGGAGTTGAGGCACAAAAGAACAACCATATTTACATTGCCTTGCGTGGTTGGGCTGAGGGGTCCGTTGTGACACTGCAGGGGAACCGAAGCTCCACCCCCTGTAGAGCTCTCATAAATAAGTCCTCCTCCTACTCCACCGGCTCAGTCGCTCTCCAGCTGTCGATGAGGGGACATCCAGCTGTGAAGACAGGACAAGCCGTGTGTTAGAGAACAGCCAACCTGATGAGGTCTGAGGGACCG
Organism: Nerophis ophidion; assembly: GCF_033978795.1. Classification (NCBI taxonomy): domain Eukaryota; kingdom Metazoa; phylum Chordata; class Actinopteri; order Syngnathiformes; family Syngnathidae; genus Nerophis; species Nerophis ophidion. The sequence goes on along the minus strand of NC_084630.1, from coordinate 47,602,472 downwards.
AAACGCGTCGTTGGACAGCCAAAACCATTTGGCCGTGTTTGCCACCACATTGCACACCCAGGAGTTTGGCGTTGTACGCCTTCGGGGTTCTCGGGGGGTTCTGCGACTGGTGTGGGCGTCGCCCGGGCGGGCTGCAGACGGACCGAGCACACCCTTACCCCAACCCTAATCCTAACCCCAAACCTAACCCGCCAGTGCCTCCAGTCCGTCTGGGTGGCGTTCTGCCGGTCGTGGGGCTTCCTGGGGACTCTGTTTGCGAGGGACGTGAGTGCGAGGGGCACCATGTCAGTGTGGTGGGGAGCTCAAACACATGTACAGGAGTTGAGGCACAAAAGAACAACCATATTTACATTGCCTTGCGTGGTTGGGCTGAGGGGTCCGTTGTGACACTGCAGGGGAACCGAAGCTCCACCCCCTGTAGAGCTCTCATAAATAAGTCCTCCTCCTACTCCACCGGCTCAGTCGCTCTCCAGCTGTCGATGAGGGGACATCCAGCTGTGAAGACAGGACAAGCCGTGTGTTAGAGAACAGCCAACCTGATGAGGTCTGAGGGACCGAAACGCGTCGTTGGACAGCCAAAACCATTTGGCCGTGTTTGCCACCACATTGCACACCCAGGAGTTTGGCGTTGTACGCCTTCGGGGTTCTCGGGGGGTTCTGCGACTGGTGTGGGCGTCGCCCGGGCGGGCTGCAGACGGACCGAGCACACCCTTACCCCAACCCTAATCCTAACCCCAAACCTAACCCGCCAGTGCCTCCAGTCCGTCTGGGTGGCGTTCTGCCGGTCGTGGGGCTTCCTGGGGACTCTGTTTGCGAGGGACGTGAGTGCGAGGGGCACCATGTCAGTGTGGTGGGGAGCTCAAACACATGTACAGGAGTTGAGGCACAAAAGAACAACCATATTTACATTGCCTTGCGTGGTTGGGCTGAGGGGTCCGTTGTGACACTGCAGGGGAACCGAAGCTCCACCCCCTGTAGAGCTCTCATAAATAAGTCCTCCTCCTACTCCACCGGCTCAGTCGCTCTCCAGCTGTCGATGAGGGGACATCCAGCTGTGAAGACAGGACAAGCCGTGTGTTAGAGAACAGCCAACCTGATGAGGTCTGAGGGACCGAAACGCGTCGTTGGACAGCCAAAACCATTTGGCCGTGTTTGCCACCACATTGCACACCCAGGAGTTTGGCGTTGTACGCCTTCGGGGTTCTCGGGGGGTTCTGCGACTGGTGTGGGCGTCGCCCGGGCGGGCTGCAGACGGACCGAGCACACCCTTACCCCAACCCTAATCCTAACCCCAAACCTAACCCGCCAGTGCCTCCAGTCCGTCTGGGTGGCGTTCTGCCGGTCGTGGGGCTTCCTGGGGACTCTGTTTGCGAGGGACGTGAGTGCGAGGGGCACCATGTCAGTGTGGTGGGGAGCTCAAACACATGTACAGGAGTTGAGGCACAAAAGAACAACCATATTTACATTGCCTTGCGTGGTTGGGCTGAGGGGTCCGTTGTGACACTGCAGGGGAACCGAAGCTCCACCCCCTGTAGAGCTCTCATAAATAAGTCCTCCTCCTACTCCACCGGCTCAGTCGCTCTCCAGCTGTCGATGAGGGGACATCCAGCTGTGAAGACAGGACAAGCCGTGTGTTAGAGAACAGCCAACCTGATGAGGTCTGAGGGACCGAAACGCGTCGTTGGACAGCCAAAACCATTTGGCCGTGTTTGCCACCACATTGCACACCCAGGAGTTTGGCGTTGTACGCCTTCGGGGTTCTCGGGGGGTTCTGCGACTGGTGTGGGCGTCGCCCGGGCGGGCTGCAGACGGACCGAGCACACCCTTACCCCAACCCTAATCCTAACCCCAAACCTAACCCTAACCCTAACCCTATCCCCTTCCCCCAATCCTAAGGGGAATTAGAAGTGTCCCAGTAGGCATAGACTTTGCAGTGAAAAAGATGATTACGTCCTGCAGTCAGTGCAAAGCCAGCCTGAAGAGGTCAAGAGACCGAAACGCGTCGCTGGATGGCAGGGCCAGTCATGCCCGTCACTAATTTGGCTGTATGTGTCTGACGCAGCATGCGCATCTTTCAGGGTCTTCGGGGGGTTCCGGGGTTGGTGTGGGCGTCGCCCGGGCGGGCTGCAGACGGACTGTGCATTCCCCTTCCCCCAATCCTAAGAGGGGAATTAGAAGTGTCCCAGTAGGCATAGACTTTGCAGTGAAAAAGATGATTACGTCCTGCAGTCAGTGCAAAGCCAGCCTGAAGAGGTCAAGAGACCGAAACGCGTCGCTGGATGGCAGGGCCAGTCATGCCCGTCACTAATTTGGCTGTATGTGTCTGACGCAGCATGCGCATCTTTCAGGGTCTTCGGGGGGTTCCGGGGTTGGTGTGGGCGTCGCCCGGGCGGGCTGCAGACGGACTGTGCATTCCCCTTCCCCCAATCCTAACCCTAACCCGAATCCTAACCCTAACCCTAACCCATTCCCCTTCCCCCAATCCTAACCCTAACCATAATCCTAACCCTAACCCTAACCCTAAGGATTTGGGTTGGGGTTAGGGTTGGGCTTAGGGTTGGGGTAAGGGTAAGGTTTCGGGTTGGGGTTAGGGTTGGGGTTAGAGGGTAGGTCTTAGGCATAGAAAAGACAGTCGGTTAGGGTTAGGGTTGGGGTAAGGATTTGGGTTAGGGTAAGGGTTGGGGTTAGGGTTGGGGTAAGGATTTGGGTTAGGGTTGGGGTTAGGGTTGTGGTTGGGATTGGGGTTAGAGGGTAGGTCTTAGGCATAGATAGACAGTTGGTTGGGGTTAGGGTTGGGGTTAGGGTTGGTGTTAGGGTTGGGGTTAGAGGGTAGGTCTTAGGGATAGAAAAGATAGTCGGTTAGGGTTGGGGTAAGGATTTGGGTTAGGGTAAGGGTTGGGGTTAGAGTAAGGGTAAGGATTTGGGTTGGGGTTAGGGTTGGGGTAAGGGTAAGGATTTGGGTTGGGGTTAGGGTTGGGGTTAGAGGGTAGGTCTTAGGCATAGAAAGACAGGTTAGGGTTAGGGTTAGATTTAAAGAGAAAGAGCGACGGGTAGGATTCAGGCATAGAAAGAAAGTCGGTTAGGGTTGGGGTTAGGATTGGGGTTAGGGTTGGGGTAAGGATTAGGGTTAGGGTTAGAGGGTAGGTCTTAGGCATAGAAAGACAGTCGGTTAGGGTTGGGGTAAGGAGTTGGGGTTGGGGTTTGGGGTTAGGGTTGGGGTTAGGGTTGGGATTGGGGTTAGGGTAAGGAGTTGGGGTTTGGGGTTAGGGTTGGGGTTAGGGTTGAAGTTGGGGTTTGGGGTTAGGGTTGGGGTTAGGGTTAGGATTGGGGTTAGGGTTGGGGTTAGGGTTGGGGTTAGGGTTGGGGTTAGGGTTGGGGTTAGGGTTAGGGTTAGGGTTGGGGTTAGGGTTGGGGTTAGGGTTGGGGTTGGGGTTAGGGTTGGGGTTAGGGTTAGGATTGGGGTTAGGGTTGGGGTAAGGAGTTGGGGTTTGGGGTTAGGGTTAGGGTTGGGGTCTGGGTTGGGGTTAGAGGGTAGGTCTTAACTATAGAAAGAAAGTCGGTTAGGGTTGGGGTTAGAGGGTAGGTTTTAGGCATAGAAAGACAGTCGGTTAGGGTTGGGGTTAGGGTTGGGGTAAGGAGTTGGGGTTTGGGTTGGGGTTGGGGTTAGGGTTGGAGTTGGGGTTTGGGGTTAGGGTTGGGGTTAGGGTTAGGGTTGGGGTTAGGATTCGGGTTAGGGTTGGGGTTAGGGTTAGGATTGGGGTTAGGGTTGGGGTTAGGTTTGTGGTTGGGGTTGGGGTAAGGAGTTGGGGTTAGGGTTGGGGTTAGGGTTGGGGTTAGGGTTAGAGTTGGGGTTAGAGTTGGGGTTAGGGTTGGGGTTGGGGTTAGAGTTGGGGTTAGGGTTGGGGTTAGGGGTTGGGGTTAGGGTTGGGGTTGGGGTTAGGGTTGGGGTAAGGAGTTGGGGTTTGGGGTTAGGGTTAGGGTTGGGGTTGGGGTCTGGGTTAGGGTTGGGGTTAGAGGGTAGGTCTTAACTATAGAAAGAAAGTCTGTTAGGGTTGGGGTTAGAGGGTAGGTTTTAGGCATAGAAAGACAGTCGGTTAGGGTTGTGTTAAGATTGGGGTTAGGGCTGGGGTAAGGATTTAGGGTTGGATTTAAAGAGAAAGAGAGAAAGGTAGGATTTAGGCATAGAAAGAAAGTCGGTTAGGATTGGGGTCAGGGGGTAGGTTTTAGGCAAAGAAAGACAGTCGGTTAGGGTTTGGGTTTGGATTGGGGTCATGGGGTAGGTTTTGGGCATAGAAAGACAGTCGGTTAGGGTAAGGATTTGGGTTAGGATAAGGGTTAGGTTTTAGGCATAGACAGACACTCGGTTAGGGTTAGGGTTGGGGTAAGGATTTGGGTTAGGTTAAGGGTTGGGTTAGGGTTGGGGTTACGATTGGGGTTAGGGTTGGGGTTAGGGTTGGGGTTAGGGTTAGGGTTGGGGTTAGGATTGGGGTTAGGGTAAGGAGTTGGGGTTTGGGTTAGGGTTGGGGTTGGGGTCTGGGTTGGGGTTAGGATTGGGGTTAGGGTTGGGGTAAGGAGTTGGGGTTTGGGTTAGGGTTGGGGTCTGGGTTAGGGTTGGGGTTAGAGGGTAGGTCTTAACTATAGAAAGAAAGTCGGTTAGGGTTGGGGTTAGAGGGTAGGTTTTAGGCATAGAAAGACAGTCGGTTAGGGTTGGGGTTAGGATTGAGGTTAGGGTTGGGGTAAGGAGTTGGGGTTTGGGGTTAGGGTTGGGGTTAGGGTTGGAGTTTGGGGTTAGGGTTGGGGTTAGGGTTAGGGTTGGGGTTAGGGTTGGGGTTAGGATTGGGGTTAGGGTTAGGGTTGGGGTTAGGTTTGTGGTTGGGGTTGGGGTAAGGAGTTGGGGTTAGGGTTGGGGTTAGGGTTGGGGTTAGGTTAGGGGTTAGGTTAGAGTTGGGGTTGGGGTTAGGGTTGGGGTTTGGGGTTGGGGTTAGGGTTGGGGTTGGGGTAAGGAGTTGGGGTATGGGGTTAGGGTTGGGGTCTGGGTTAGGGTTAGAGGGTAGGTCTTAACTATAGAAAGAAAGTCTGTTAGGGTTGGGGTTAGAGGGTAGGTTTTAGGCATAGAAAGACAGATGGTTAGGGTTGGGTTAGGATTGGGGTTAGGGTTGGGGTAAGGATTTAGGGTTGGATTTAAAGAGAAAGAGAGAAAGGTAGGATTTAGGCATAGAAAGAAAGTCGGTTAGGGTTGGGGTTAGGATTGGGGTCAGGGGGTAGGTTTTAGGCAAAGAAAGACAGTCGGTTAGGGTTGGGGTTTGGATTGGGGTCATGGGGTAGGTTTTAGGCATAGAAAGACAGTCGGTTAGGGTAAGGATTTGGGTTAGGATAAGGGTTAGGTTTTAGGCATAGACAGACAGTCGGTTAGGGTTAGGGTTGGGGTAAGGGTAAGGATTTGGGTTAGGTTAAGGGTTGGGTTAGGGTAAGGTTAGGGTTGGGGTTGTGGTTGGGATTGGGGTTGGGGTTAGAGGGTAGGTCTTTGACATAGAAAGACAGTCGGTTAGGGTTGGGGTAAGGGTAAGGATTTAGGGTTAGATTTAAAGAGAAAGAGAGACGGGTAGGATTCAGGCATAGAAAGAAAGTCGGTTAGGGTTGGGGTTAGAGGGTAGGTTTTAGGCATAGAAAAGACAGTCGGTTAGGGTTGGGGTTAGGGTTGGGGTAAGGATTTAGGGTTAGATTTAAAGAGAAAGCGAGATGGGTAGCATTTAGGCATCGAAAGAAAGTCATTTAGGGTTGGGGTTATGGTTAGGGTTAGAGGGTAGGTTTTAGGCATAGAAAGACAGTCGGTTAGGGTTGGGGTTAGGGTTAACCCTTCTAACCCTAACCCCAATTCGTTGTACGTTTGTATACTGACTAAAAAAAAGTGCATACATATGTACACATTGGTACAAATGTATAGACGTTTAAATATGTATATGTAAGCATATGTATACACACACATTACTGTAGATGAAACTAAACATGTCCCCACCTTTAAGACCTGTGTTTCCAATCCGTCTGTCAGCTCCCATCGTTCCAGGAATTCTTCGGGAACCAGGCAAATCATGTGGTCCTTGTGGAACCATTAATCACGGAGGACCAGAATAGCCGGTTGTTCAACGGCACAGCCCTTTTAGTGCTCACTGCTACTGCTGCCAGCCTCTCTGTCACAAAAAAGAGATTCATTTAGGAACTGTATAATGTAGAGATTAAAAATATACCATACATACATCTTATACACCAGGGGGCACCAACCTTTTTGAAACCAAGGGTTACTTCTTGAGTACTGATTTATGCGAAAGCCTACCAGTTTATTACACACTTAAATAAATTGCCAAAAATAGCCAATTTGCTACATTTACCTTTAGCTCTATGTTATTATTAATAATAAATATTATGTGGAAAAACTGATCTTAATGATTTAGGGTTAGGGTTAAGGTTAGCTAGCCACTAACATTTTTTAACAAATCATGAATTACTTTGCACCATGTTTGTACAAATAATAACTCACGTAAAATACAAAAGTCAACTCTCATCATGTCACACTTTGAACTGGACACCAAATCTGATATCTGTTTCTTTGTCAGTTAGTGGGAAGCCTGGCATGGCATTCTGTTAACTAGTGTGTTGTACTCTGCTGTGTAACTAGAAACTGCAACTCTGAGTGAGTCTTGCAGATGTGCATCAGTGAGGCTTGTTCTGTGTTTCTTCTTGATGAAGTTCATGTCAGAAAAGGCTGATTCACAAAGATAAGTGGAACCAAACAGGCTTGCAACCTTCATAGTTGCTGCATATACACCACTGTACTTTTCTGTGTGAACAAAGCACCAAAAGTTTGGTGCAGCCTGGTGGGCTTAACATTTTAAATTTTCAGGAAAGAAGAGGAATGAATTTAAAAGGTAAAAAGGTATATGTGTTTAAAAATCCTAAAATCATTTTCAAGAATGTATTTTTTCTCTTAAATTGTCTTTCTGAAAGTTATAAGAAGCAAAGTAAAAAGACAGGGTCTTTAAAATATTTTCTTGGATTTTCTAATTAAATTTTAGTTTTGTCTCTCTTAGAATTAAAAATGTCGAGCAAAGCGAGAGTTGGGGTTAACCCTAACCCTGATAGTACATAAATATAATTTAAAAAATAGAGGCAGCTCACTGGTAAGTGCTACTATTTGAGCTATTTTTAGAACAGGCCAGCGGGCTACTCATCTGGTCCTTACGTGTTAGGGTTAGGGTTAGGGTGTCCGCGTTGGTGACCCCTGTTATACACAATAACTTATTCCTTACTATAAAACACTAACCCTAACCTCTCCACCACATCTCCACACATCTTCCAACATTTTCGGTTTTGATTTGATTTTGGCTAACTGTCATTTTCAATTTTGACATATTGAACTGAAACTTTACATAGGTAATAGAGTTTTTGTTTACAATAACAAGCAATTGATTATTTTTTGGGAGGGAAATTAGAGTGGTAAAGCTCACCTTGCAACATTCTTTATACCACATCAATAATATGCTGGTCAGATATATCTTGTCCCTGAAGAGAAGAACAACATTGTGTAAAAGTGACAACCATTACATTTCCCAAACAGTGAGTGGACTCACCGGTGGACCCTCAATACCCGGCCTGCCATGCACACCGCTCATGCCTTTCAACCCCCGAGGACCAGGCAGTCCAGGGGGTCCTACATCACCTGGCTTCCCAGAGTCTCCATGTTGGACCATTATGTCCAAGGTCTCCTCACTCTGTGCTGCAAACACATACAAGTGCATGAAGTGTATATTTACTTAACACATGATCATACACAACTCACCTGTCCTTTAGTGCCAGATTCTCCAGACATACCCTGTCACACCCAAACAATCATGAGATACTGATTTTAAAAATTGCAAGTTCTTGTCCTTTAGATTTGTTTTCCTCCGTTCAGTAAGCACAGCACCCAGAAACATTTGTGTTTCTACATGTAAGGTTCAACTACGAAAATGTTTGAATGCAGCGTTGAAAGATTGTCCAACAATAGTTTGTACAAAAACATGCAGAATGAGGGTTCCTACAAGTGGCAGGGCAAAAATACTGAAACACAATGACTCACTTTAATTAAAAAAAAATGTTTTAAAGTACTGTTAATGTATAATCTATACAAGATTCCTTTCTGCTCAGCTATTCATTAAAACGAAACAAGGGATGTCCAAAACTTTACCACAAAGGGCCGCACACTTAAAAGTTAACGAATGTAGGGGCCATTTTGGTTTTTAAAACCTTAAGGTCTTTCCTTGATTGTTAAAAGTCTTAGGGACCCAAAATGGGTCTCAGTCAAATAGTATATTATTTGTCTTTGCTTTCAATATTTAAATATCAACAGGTCAACTTCAGAAAGTTCAAAATGACTGGTCTTACTTTTCCCCTTTCTCACCAGCTAGCCCCTCCACGTCGGAGTCTACCTTCAAGCAGAAAACAGAATATTTGTTAGTGTTTCATATTGAAGGCTCCAATCATTCACAAACAAAAGTGATACTCACAATGTCTCCTTTGGGTCCACCTCTTCTTTGGAAGCCCTTTGAATGAGGGGACAAACATACATGTATAACATGGAGTTAAAAATATCCTGTAAATACATCTTGTACATGATAACTAATTCCACTACCTTCTATAAAACACTACCTTTAGAAGAAAGTGTAAGTATTGATGTACTACAGTACAAGGATAGAAACACTTATATAATTTTGAACTTTAGGGGAAATAGTGAGTATTGATGGACAGAAACACTTATATACTATCTTTACAAAAAAAACGATGTATTGATGTACAGGGACAGAAATACTTAGTTTACTGTTATATTTAGAATAAAGTGTACTACAGTACAAGGACAGAATCACTTGTATAATATATTATCTTTAGAAGAAAATGTATGTATTGATGTACTGAAATACTTGTATAGTATACTACCTTTAGGAGAAAGTACATGACAAGGATAGAAACACTTACAGTTGTGATCAAAATTATTCAACGCCCACACAATTTTGGTGTTTTAGCAAGTTGGACATTTATTCCGTATTTTATTTATAGTCATATCAAATAAAGATGCATTAAGTAGACAAATGCAAATTGAATTACAACATTATATGTTGTAACATACCAAACAGTGTCATTTCTCTTAATATTTCAGTGACAAAATTATTCAACCCCTTGAAGATCTTAACTCTTAAGAACATAATTTGAATAAGATATTTTCAATCAGGTGTTGAAAACACCTGTAGATGTGATTAGAAGCATAAAGAGCAAAATTAAACTGATTGAAAAAGACTGTGACGCTCAGCTTCTTGTAGTGGGTCAATGGTGTATTTGCAACATGGTGAAGTCCAGGGAGTAGTCAAAGAAGTCAAGAAAGGAGGTCATTTCTCTTCATAAGAAAGGATATGGATATAAGAAAATAGCAAAGACATTACACATTCCAAGAGACACAGTTGGGAGCATAATTTGCAAGTTTAAAGCTAAAGACACAGTGGAAACACTACCTGGGCGTGGTAGAAAGAGGATGCTGTGTGCAACTGCTGTCCGGTATTTGGAGCGTACAGTGGTGAAAAACCCCCGGGTAACAGCTGAGGAACTACAACAGGACATTGTAGAGGGGGGAACGCAGGTTTCGTCCCAGACAATAAGGTGCGCACTACGAGATGAAGGCCTCCATGCCAGAACTCCCAGGTGCACACCACTTCTGACTACCAGGCACAAGAAAAATAGACTCCAGTATGCCAAAAATCATCTGGAGAACCCCCAAAGTTTTTGGGAAACTGTTCTATGGAGTGATGAAACAAAACTGGAACTCTTTGGGCCTATGAATCAAGGTTATGTCTGGAGGAGAAAAAATGAAGCTTACAAAGAGAAGAACACCTTGCCTACTGTTAAGCATGGTGGGGGGTCAATCATGCTCTGGGGGTGTTTCTCTGCCTCAGGTACCGGGAATCTCCAGCGCGTTCAAGGCATTATGAATTCTATTTCCTAGCAGGATATATTAGCTGCAAATGTCATGAAGTCAGTGAGGAAGCTGAGGCTTGGGAGACGTTGGACCTTCCAACAGGACAAGGATCCCAAGCAACCTCCAAATCAACATCAGAGTGGTTGCAGAAGAAGGGCTGGGAGACTCTGGAGTGGCCTTCACAGTCACCAGACCTAAATCCTCTAGAAAAGCTGTGGTGGGACTTGAAGAAGGCAGTTGCAGCACGCAAGCCCAAGAATATGAATGAACTGGAGGCCTTTGCCCAAGAGGAATGGGCTAAAATACCTGTAGATGCTTGCAAGAAGCTTGTGTCCGGTTATGTATCACGTTTGAAGGATGTCATTACTGCCAAAGGCTGTTCTACTAAGTACTAAAGATGCATGTAACCAGGGGGTTGAATCATTTTGTCAATGAGATATTAATAAAAATGTCCTTTTTTGGTATTTTGTAAAATACAGTGTTACAATTTAAGTTGCATTTGTCTATTTGATACATCTTTATTTGATATGACTATAAACAAAATAAGGAATAAATGTCCAACTTGCTAAAACACCTAAATTGTGTGGGGGTTGAATAATTTTGATCACAACTGTATATGCTATCAATAGAAGTCAGTTTGAGTAATGGTGTGCTACAAATACAAGGAGAGAAAGACTTGGATCATTTACTATCTTTAGAATAAGTGTAAGTATTGATGTACTACAGTCCAAGGATAGAAACACTTATACAGTGCCCTCCAAAAGTATTGGAACAGTGAGGCCAGTTCCTTTATTTTTGTTGTAGACTGAAAACATTTGGGTTTGACATCAAAAGATGAATATAAGACAAGAGATCAACATTTTAGCTTTCATTTCCAAGTATTTACATCTGGATCTGATACACAACTTATAAGATAATATTATTTGTAATGGAACACAACACTTTTAGGTGAATAAAACTATTGGAACTGTTACGGCTACTCTGTCGTTCCAAAAAGTTTCGAAAAAACTAAAATAAAGATAGCCGAGTAGCCTTGAAGAGAAGGTTTAATACTCACTAAATTCCTTAAGCACTCGCGGAGATATTTCTAGATTCAAAATGTTGATTATTTATTTTCACAAACAAAAAATATTCTTTGTGGTTGACTTTCTACATAACCAAAATAACTTATTTCGTGGTAAAATAAACTATTTCACTCCTCACTCCATCATGACAGACAGACAAAGGGAGCGCCCAGCTGTCCTGTCTTCTTAATCATGGGAGGAGGAAGTGGATTAGGGTTAAATCAATCTTTTCGTTATGTGACTGTGTTTTGAATTGTGAGCAGTCAATCAGAGCATGTTTGCCATTAAAATACTACATAAAGGGATGATACCACTGGGTGTGGTTTGAGCAGGTTGCAGTGGAACAGAGTATTTTACAGCGCTTCCTGCTGACTCTGTATTCACAGCTACTGAAGTAGCAAAGCTGCTGTTTATGCCTCTAATTGGTTTTAGTCCACTTGTGCTTTTTGGAAGAGGCCTTTTTGTTATTTGGTCCTGAATGTCTCCAAACAATGGATCCAAAAGCATCTTGGCATGCATTTCTAGAAAATACACAAAATTGTTGAATCTGATTCTCCTGACAGTCCTCTGTTGTGTCTCATAAGCTGTGCTTTGCCACTTTTCTCTGAGTTTGTAGGGTAGTTTGGATGTAATCAGCCTTAGGTTTGATGGGATATCAAGTTCCTCCAAATGCTGTAAATCTTGCATTACATTACAGCATCCTCTCAAATACATTGCATATGCATGAAGCATTTTTCCATCCTCAGCTTTAATTGCTGTCCAATTCAAGGCTTTTTCCAAGTAACCTCCCGAAATTTTCATCTCATTTCCAAAGTGTTCCTTTAAGAGGCGCCTTGCTTCATTATAGCCCCTACTGGCTTCCATGTGCAAACAGCTGTGAACCAAGTCTCTTGGCAAACCAGATGCAAACTGTTCAAAGTAGTAGAGTCGGTCTTGATGATTCTCAGTCTTGTCTTCAATCAAGTGTTCAAATGCATGGATAAAAGACTGATATGCCAGTGGGTTACCATCAAACAGACATCTCTCTAGCTGGTAGTAGAGTTTTTGCTGTGAGACAATGAGTTTTACGATTTCACTTTGTCTTTGAATAACCATTTCCAAGTTATCATGAGCAGCATTAATAACCACATTATCTTGTGCAGAGTGATTTATTATGAGTCTGATTTACACTCTGGGTCTTGTGTTTTTTAATTGCATTTTTGTTTTGAGGTTTATTTAGATCTTCTGATGTGCTGGGGTTCCTTTTAGGTAGAGGTCTGTGGAGACTTAAGATGGTTTGGTGAAGTGGGGTTTTGTGTATTACACCAAACTCTATAAAGTCCACATTGCTCGCCATAGTTTCTCTTTCATGGTGAGAATCATAATACTCAGTCATGGGTTCCTGAGTCACCTCATTACTTTCATGAATTAAATCACTTTGAAGGATTTGTATTTTAGCAGTTGATGCTGCGAGATCTGCTTCCAACTCCATTTGCTCCATCTTTGCTTTAAGCTTTGTTCCCTCCAGTTGCATTTTCTCCATCTTTGCTTAAAGCTTTGTTTCCTCCAGTTGCAAGATGTGTTTTTCCTTCAGTGCAGCAGCTCGAGCCACTGTAGCAGCCTGTTACGCTTTGGCCCTTTTTAATTCTGAGGATACTGAGGAACATCTAGAGGCTTTTGATCCAGTGACAGACTTTGATTTGTGAGATAAATTTGATATGCTGTCCAGTGGTCCAACTTTTGATTGTGCAATTTCTCTTTTCCATGTTTCATGAAATAATTCACATTTATTATCCTGGGTTCATACCAGTCATAATAATCATTTTCCTTTTCCTCTCCTGATAGCAAGTTTTGCACAAAGTTGTGAGCATTTTTAAATCCATCCACAGCTCTTTTAAATACTTCAAAATCATCATTGACTTTATCAGCATTTCTAACATGAGTCATCAAAGTCTTTATTTCATTTAGCTTCTTTGTGCACGCGCCCAGTCTGCCTCTGCGCAAAGCAATGCGCGTTCTCGGCATGTGGTCGGCCTCAGCTGCCGTCTCAGGTGTGCCAGACATCATTCCAAATAATCACACTGCTCAATTTATTTTCCACTTAGTCCATTGTTTAGTTCATTCCTATATGTCCTTCCAACATGTGCATTTCACATCCACAATCTGCAACTTTCCTTTCTATAGCGTTAAAATGATTCCATACAGCACAGCGGCGCGATCATTCATTCATTCATGACGTTCATCAGCTGATTTTACTCACGGCCCGCCGGCTGCTTGCTGTCGTCGGTGCAGAGCGATCGTGGATGGTCCTTCGGGTCTACAGTGTAGTTTGTTTACTTGTTACGGCTACTCTGTCGTTCCAAAAAGTTTCCAAAAAATTACAATAAAGATAGCCAAGTAGCCTTGAGGAGGAGGTTTAATACTCACTAAATTCCTTAATAAGCACTCGGGGAGATATTTCTAGATTGAAAATGTTGATAATATATTTTCACAAACAAAAAATATTCTCCGTTGTTGACTTTCTACATAATCAAAATAACTTATTTGGTGGTAGACAAACTATTTCACTCCTCACTCCTTCAGCATGACAGACAGAGAAAGGGAACGCCCAGCTGTCCTTTCTTCTTAATCATAGGAGGAGGAAGTGGCTCACTTAATCATAATCAATCTAAAACAGCCAATAATTAATCAACATCATCATTGACATTATTGGATTAGATTGTCAAAACAATTAATAAATAAATAATGTAGATAGGCTCCAACAGGAACATATAAACTTAAAATACATTAAAGTGTATAGGACTTAATATTTAGTTGCAAAACTTTTGTGATGCTTTTCCAGGCTTTCTCCATAGCCTTTTTCAGTTTTGTTTGTTTTGGGGGGGTTACTCCTGTCAGTCTCCTCTTCAGCAGGTAAAATACATGCTCTATTGGGTTTAAGTCTGGAGACTGACTTAGCCAGTCTAAAACCTTCCACTTCTTGCCCCTGATCAACTCCTTTGTTGTTTTGGCAGTGTGTTTTGGGTCGTTATCTTGCTGCATGATGAAGGATCTCCCAATCAGTTTAGTTGCATCTTTCTTTAAATTAGAAGACTAAATGTTTCTGTAGACTTCTGAGTTCATTTTGCTGCTGCCATTATGGGTTACATCATCAATGAAGATGACGTCCCAGAAGAAGCCTTGCAAGCCCAAGCCATGACATTAGCTCTGCCGTGTTTCACATATGAGCTTGTATGTTTGGGATAATGAGCTGATCCTTTCTTTCTCCAAACTTTCGCCTTTCCATCACTTTGGAAGAAGATAATCTTTGTCTCATCAGTCCATAAAACATTTTCCCAGAATTTTTTAGGCTCATCCCTGCACCTTTTGGCCAAAATGTAGCCTGGCCTTCCAATTTTTCTTGCTATCGAGTGGTTTGCATCTTCTGGTGTAATCTCTGTACTTCTGTTCATGAAGTCTTCTGCAAACAGTAGATTGTGATACCTTCACTCCTGCCCTCAGGAGGTTGTTGCTGATGTCACTAACAGTTGTTCTTTATAGCTCTTACAATGTTTCTTTCATCAACTGCTGATGTTTTCCTTGGTCCTGTTCCACGTCTGTAGCCTAGTACACCAGTGGTTTCTTTCTTCTTCAGAACATTCCAAACGGTTGTACTCACTATGGCCAATGCTTGTGCAATGGCTCTGATTGAATGTCCATCTTCTCTCAGATTCACAATTGCTTTGTTTTCACCCATAGACCCATAGACTCTCATTTTCATGTTGGCGCCAACTCTAAATGCAGTCTGCACAGGTAAAACCTATCCTACTCAATCTGAAACTGAGCTCAGACATTTAGTGCTATTTAGTGTTTGAATAATCAATGTAATTGGGAAACACCTGGGCAACAACACACATCTGTCAGTCACATGTTCCGATACTTTTGCTCTCATGAAAAATAGGTAGGTTGAACCAAAAGCTGCTATCTTCTAAGTTGTGTATCAGATCCAGATGCAAATACCTGGAAATAAAAACTAACATGTTGATCTATTGTCCCATACTCATCTTTTACTGTCAAACCCAAATGTTTTCAGTCTACAACAAAAATAAACAAATTGGACTCACTGTTCCAATACTTTTGGAGGGCACTGTATGTATAGTACCCTTAGAAGAAACTAAGTATTGATGTACTGAAACACTTACACGTTCTTCTAAAGATAGAATATTGTATAAGTATTCGTGTACTGAAATACTTCAAAGACAGTTTAAGTAATGATGTACTACAATGCATGGACAGAAATACTTATATAATCTTTAGAATAAAGTTTATGTATTGATGTTCTATAGTACAACGACATAAATACTTGGACATTGTATCTTTAGAAGAAACTAAGTATTGATTTACTGACATACTTTTACAATACACTATCTTTGGAAATAAGTGTAAGTATTTATGTACTGAAGTACTTATATAGGAGAAATTGTATGTATTGATGTACTGAAATACTTATATAAAATACTATCTTAAGGGGGATGTAATATTGATGTACAACAAGGACGCAAACACTTTAGAAAAAAAAGTGTAACTACACACGTATATGCTATCTTTTGTAGTATTGGTGTACTACAGTACAAGGCTAGAAACACGTACTATATTTCGAAGAGAGTGTATGTATTGATGCACTACAGTATAAGGACAGAAATACTTATATAATACAGCAAGTTTAAAGGACAGCAGGTTAGGCCACCGTGAGCTGAGACAGTCTCTACACAAGTCCCAGTATGTAATGTGATAAATGGCATAAACGCGCCAGTGACACAAGATTTGAAGTCATTTACACTATATATATCCGCCTCTCTGCAATTGGTGAGATATATTCTACTCACGAGGGTGATTTGGCTGAAAATAAGGTGCCTCGAACGCCGAGTGGCCCATTGTTCCCCTGCAACTATGCCACAACGCGGATCAAAGGAATCTAAACACGTCCGTGATCAATTGTCCTCTAGGGATTTGGACGAAAATGCAATGTTTACTCCGGACGATCGAAAAATGTTGCGAGCTATGGTTGAAAAACTGGACATTTTGATTGAACTAATAACTGACGTTCCAGAGCTGAAAAAAATCAGTCAAGTACAATCACGCTGAAATGGTGGAGATAAAAAAGGAAAAGACGACACTAAAAGTTGAGTTAACAAGCCAGGAACTCGAAACTACTAGACTGACAACAGAGAGCGAGAAATTAAAGGCAGACTTGTTGGAACTCCGCTGCAGGAGCATGCGGGACAAGTTGCTGATTATGAAGATGAAGGTGACAAGATGGCTGCCAATGCTTCTCCCTGCTCAGAGTCTCTCTACAATTCATCAAATATATCTGGAATCTGAGACAAATATCTTGAAATGCTCCATTGCTGATGGTGAAGGAATACTTTACTTCACTACTTTGGGGATATTGCAACAACATTGGACTCTGAAAAGGGTATTTTAGGAGTATCAAATCAAGGCCCAAACAGGCCTTCTGAAAACTTCAGTGCAGCTCATCAAGTTACCTAAAATACCTGTGTAAAATTACTTGAAAAGATGACAATAACAATTAAAAAGTTGTCAGAGGAACTTGAAGAGATAAAGAAATCTCTAAACTTCATGGGTGAAGAGATTGCTAAGGTTCTAAAGCAATAAGGAAACATCATGGGCCTCATGGAGGAAGTGAAGGAGCTGAAGGAGAATGTGATCCAGAGAGACAAAAGGATTGAACTTTTGGAGCAGAGATGTGAGGATTTGGAGCAACAATCACTTGTCAATGACATTGTGGTCACAGGACTAGAGCTGAAACACCGCAGTTATGCTCGAGTTACAGCTGGGCTGAACCAAGGTGAAGATGCTCCTACGGAGGAACTTGAAACTCTTGAGCAAAAACTCCTGGACTTTTTCAGAGGTAAAAACATCATCGTTGAGAAACAAAACATATCAACATGCTATTCATTTCCAAACAAGAATGTTAAAGCAAGACCAATAATAGTGATGCAGATGGTTAACCAGAAACACAAAATGGAGCTGCTGAGACAGTCCAAAAAGCTAAAGGGCACTGGAATTTATCTGAATGAGCACCTGACAAAGAAAAATGGTGAAATTCCAAGAAGTGGCCGCATTCTCAGGAAAGAAAATAAGATTCAATCTACATGGACGAGACATGGCAAAGTCTACATAAAGCCAAATGGATCGGATCAAATGAAGCCAATATGGATTAAAAACGTGAAAGACTTGGAACAATTTAAATAACTTGTTGAATCAGGACAACAAATGGTATGTGGACAATGAAAATGTATGGTACACATGGTATATGGACATTAGGATTAAGGATAATGTGTGTTTTTTTAAGTTATATCGTACATTTTAGTACATTATTGATATTTTGGTTAAACTTCTTTGGAGGATGACTAATAATGACTTTTATATTTCTGACGAGGAAGAAAGCAGTATAGCTGGGCAAGAAGATATTCAAGACAGGATAAGCTGTAAGGAACTAAATTTAAGTTATTTAGAAATGAATGATGATAAAGTAGGAGAATTTTGTAATGACATTGATCCAGAAATTAATCTAAGTGGATTACATAACATAAATGTTTCATATTACTCAGAGGATAGTTTTAAAAATGTGGATTTAAAGGGTTTTTTGCTTATTCATTTTAATAGTAGAAGTCTCAGGGCTAATTTTGAGAAGATACAAGAGTGTTTGGAATCTTTAAAATCAACATTCCAAGCAATTGCATCTCAGAGACATGGTTGACAGATGAAATTAATGATATGTTTATATTAGAAGGTTATGATTTTTATAATATAAATAGAAAAAATTAAAAAGGAGGTGGCGTTGCGTTCTATGTACAAAAAAAATATGGCTGTGAAATTATCGACAGTCTAGTTATAGATGATGTTATGGAGAGTATGACTATAAAAATACAAATAAACAACGAACGTAGTGCATATTTGAGTTGTATTTATAGGACACCTGGGTCACATGTAGAGCTTTTCCATGACAGCCTACTAAAAGTACTTGGAAAACTAGCTAACAAGAAATGTGTCTTTGTGTGTGGAGATTTCAATTTTGATTTATTAAAATGGAGAACCCATAAACCAACTAATGACTTTATAAATGAAATGTTTACTTATGGTTTGCAACCAATAATTGATAAACCAAGCAGAATAACGCGAGAATCTGCTACCCTCATTGACAATATTTTTACAAATATCCATGACATAACTACAGGTGGAATACTCCTTAGTGACATCACAGATCATTTTCCAGTGTTTGTGAATATTCAAAGTATGATTGTAAGTAATATAGCACAAAAAACATTGTTCAAATTAACAAGATTAAGGACACCTGAAAGAATACAAGCATTTAAGAATGAGCTTTCAAATTTTTTCTGGGAAGGGGTGTATGTTGAAAATTGTAATGATTCATACAGGGCATTTCTGTTTAAATGGATAGAACTTTATAATTCCTGCTGTCCAGTCGTGAAGTCCACACTAAAGAAAGTGAGTAAAAATAAGCCTTGGATGACGAAGGGTCTAGTAATGGCCTCCAATAGAAAAAATGTTCTGTATGATAGTTACTTAAAAAATAAAACTGAACAAAATGAAAGGGAGTATAAAATTTATAAAAATAAGTTGACTTCTATTCTACGAAAGCAAAAGAAAAGTTATTATAACGAGAAATTTGAAGATAGCAAAAATAATATTAAACAAACATGGAACACAATCAACCAGGTTTTAGGTAATAGATGTAAAAATCATGAGACTCCGAGCTACTTTATAAATGATAATAATATAAAACTAAACAAAAAAGAAATGATAGTGGAAGAATTTAATGACTATTTGGTTAATATGGGCCCTGCACTTGCAGAAAAATACCTGTTTATGAGGACACAGGCTTGACTAAAAACACAATAAACCCTTGTTTAAAATCAATGTTTTTGAGTGGAGTAACAGAAGTGGATATAATTCAAACAGTAAGAGCCTTTAAAAGTAAAACATCTACAGACATACATCACATAGATATGGTAATTATTAAAGAATGTATTCATTTATTTCCTAAGCCATTGGCTCACATATGTAATCAATCATTCATGTGTGGATACTTCCCAGATGATATGAAGATAGCAAAGGTTATTCCTGTTTTTAAAAACGGAAATAAGCATCTTAAGGAAAATTATAGACCGATTTCAATACTCACTCAATTTTCAAAAATTTTAGAAAAGCTTTTTACAAAACAGTTAAATAATTTTCTGGAAAAAAACACCTTGCTTAAGCAGCAGCAGTATGGTTTTAGGGAAAATCGAACAACTACATATGCAGTAATGCATATGCTGGAGGAGGTTAGTACTGCTATGGATAATGATGAATTTACAATAGCCATCTATATTGATTTAAAAAAGGCCTTCGATACCATTGACCACAGACAGTTAATAAATAAGTTGGATAAGTACGGCATCCGAGGGCCAGCTCTGTCCTGGATCAAGAGCTATCTAGAAAATAGAAAACAATGTGTTCAGGTGGATAATACAATATCTGGATTTAAAAATATAGTTTGTGGAATTCCACAGGGTTCTATAATTGGTCCTAAGTTATTTACAATTTTCATTAATGATTTTTGTGATGCATCAAGTTTCTTAACATTTTTTATGTTTGCTGATGATACAACTATCCTTTGTTCTGGAAAATCTTTTAATGAACTTTTGGTAAAAATAGAACAAGAAATGACAGTGCTTAAAAACTGGTTTGATATGAATAAATTATCACTTAATATTGCTAAAACTAAATTTATGATATTTGGTACCAAGACTGAGGTATCTAATGAAGTAAATATTAAAATAAATGGATATAAAATTGAGCCTGTCTTTGATACTAAGTTTTTGGGAGTTATAATTGATTATAAATTATCATGGAGACAACATGTAAATTATATAAATACAAAAATATCAAAAACACTTGGTGTTTTGTATAAAACTAAAGAATTACTTAATTATAATTCTTTGTTAACAATGTATTATACTTTGATACTTCCATACATGACATACTGTGTAGAACTCTGGGGAACCACTTTTAAAACCATAACTAATGATATTGTTTTGCTGCAAAAAAAAGCTGTACGGCTAATAAACAAAGCAGGATATTATGACCATACCCATCCATTATTTGTTAAATCAAAACTTATGAAATTTCAAGATATTGTTTATTATAAAATAACACAGATAATGTTCAATGCAAAAATAAATACTCTTCCAGAAGGAATTCAAAAATACTTCTCTCTACAGACCAGCAAATACAATCTAAGAGATTAATCTAGGTTTATTTTACCAAAAGCAAGACTAGTGGTTAAATGTAGATGTTTATCTGTTCTCGGTGTTAATTTGTGGAATTCTGTTGGTAAAGAAATAAAAATGAGTGACTCAGTATTTAATTTCAAAAAGAACATGTCACAATGTATTTTAAAAAGTTATGTGAACTAGAAATGTATGTTTGTTTGGTTAAATGTTGTATTTAGAAGGTATGTATGTTTATCTATTTACAGAAAAGTGTATGTGTGTAGGTACATATTTTTGTATTGTTTGTTGGGGGGCAGCTTGAATGTGGATGCTGAATGACTATATTTCTTTTTGTGTTGCAGAATTATTAGAAAGGGTAACTTAATTGAATGTAAAAAATTTATGTTGGGCATATAAGCTTTTTTGCTTCTGCCCGTTTCAGTCATGTTATTCATTTTTGAATCGTGATCTATGTTTGAATATGTTTTTGTTAGACTGAAAATAAACTGAACTGAACTGAAAGATGTAGAAGAGACTTACAGCATCGCGGAGAACCTCGTCACAGCCATTCTGCAGAAGCAACTGGGCATTTCGGATGAAGAAGTCAAGAGGATCCAAATGGAACGAGCACACAGGATTGGCAAACGCAAAGAGGATGCTAGACCGAGACCTATGGTTGTAAAGCTGATCAAATCCAAATGCAAAGACGGAGTGCTTGCTCTCTCCAGAGGGTTACTAACCCTCCTTAATCTTTACAAAAGATTAAAACTGTTATGGATGCATTTGATTTAATTGATATCTGGAGATTAAAAAATACTAGGTTAGTACAATATATGTGGAGAAGACAAAACCAGGCAAGTCCTATTGACTATTTTTTATATACCATTTTCTTTGCTAAACAAAGTGACTGCAATACCAAGCAATGATAAATCGTGTTCTGATAATAATTGTATAGGTTTAAAAAACTGCAATTGAAGATAATACATGTGAGCCCAGATATTGGAAGTTGAATCAAATGCTTCTACAGGATGAATAATTCATTGAAAAAAAAAAACTTATTACTGACTAATTTAAAAATAATATAGGATCATCAAATCGCCAAATCGCCTGGGAAGCCTTCAAATATTTAAGGGGATATGCCATTGCGTACTCTTCATGGAGAAAAAAAACTTAAAATGGTCTAACAGGAATTAAAGAAAGAAATTGAGGATTTACAAAAAACATTGATAGTAGTGATAATCTAATTAGCGAGCAACTGAATTCCTTTTACAGCCAAAAAAGAAGAGTTAAACTTAACTGAAAAACAATTATTTTAAAGTTATGACTGCAACAGAGCAATCTGGATGAAAAAAAGGTGATAAGTGTTCAAAATTCATTTGAAATATCCAAGCAAAAAAACGTTATAAAAAGAACATTTCCATACGTATTAAAACAAATGGAAAGGTATTGGATACACACACCACATTGTTGAAAGTAAAGGAAAATTACTTTGGAAATATTTTTTCTAATAAAGTAATCTCTCCTGAAACTACTTTTTTTTTTTCAGAAAATTATAAAAGAAAATTGACTTCAGAAGAAAGCCATTCATGTAAAGGCCTCATTAGAGAGGAAGAACTTGTGGAAGCTGTTAAGTCTTTTCATCCAGGGAAACCCCAGAATTAGGTGGAATACCTATTGAGGTCTATCAAGTATTTTATGAAGAGGTTAAGAAACAACTGCTTTTGTAGTTTTAATTACTCATATAAAACACATGTTTTTGTCTAACGCTCAAACAGAAGGTCTTATTTCTTTATTCTGAAACAGGAAATAAATGGTGAGTATAAAGACCAAGTTTATCTAAAAAATTGGAGACCAATGACACTTCAGTGATACGATGCCAAGATCCTGGCAAAATGTTTGGCTTAAGGACTTAAGTCTGTTTTGTCAAATATTAGGGTTAGGGTGAAATATTATTCACCAAGATCAATCAGGTTTCCTACAATTAAGTAACATAGGAAACAATATTAGACAGTTATTAGAAATGATAGAAAATTATAATATGGAAAATAAAAAAGGATCAATTTTTACAGTCAACCTGGAGAAAGAATTTGACAAAATTAGCCTAGATGTGTAAAAGCTTAGTTTGTTTCAATTTTGGCAACACCTTACTACACTGGATCAAGACGCTATATATTTAAATGAACTGTAGAATCATCAATAATGGATACATCTCTGGGACAATACTTCTATTAAGAGGTCTAAAACAAGGGTGCCTTTTGTCTCCATACTTATTTATTATTGCTATGGAAATATTGACGGTAAAAGTTAGATTGAATAAAAATATTGAAGGGCTCAGTAATAATATTATTGAAAGTAAAATAATGTATGCCGAAGATACAAGCTTCTTTATCAGCCCCGATCCTCATTGTTTGCGAAAGCTTCTTAATCATTTGGAAATATTTTCACAGCAATCTGGGCTTAAGCTAAAATATGGTAAATGTAAAATAATAATCGGAAATCTAAAGGGAACGTTATTTCGATAGCAATGCAAAGTGCCTGTTTTGTGGACAGATGGACCATTTAACATACTTGGTGTTTTTGTCCCAGAGAATTTGGAAGATCTCGGCTCAGTAAATTATGTTAATCGATTAAGGAAACTGGATAAAATTATGCAATTATGGAAAGGGAAATCCTTAATCTTGTATGGTAAAATATCTATTGTCAACTCGTTAATCATTCCTCGATTTATTTATTTGTTTTTGTCATTACCAGCTCCATCAAAAAACTTTAAGGTCTATGAGCGGAGGGTCTTCCATTTTGTCTGGGACGGCAAACCAGAAAAGATTAGAAGAAAGGTTTTGTACAATGAATATGAGGGCCTGAAACTTCTCAACCATGAAGCTATGTGCCTGTCTTTAAAAGCATCAATTGTTCCAAAGACGTAATTAAACACTGAGTGGTACACAAGTGTCCTGTTGGACAAAAAACATGTACTGTATCAAAATAAATTGTATCCGTTTTTACAATTGATGACCTCGCATTTTCCTTATGTAGAGAGAGAGTCTGCTGGGAAACATGGCGAGGTTCATGAAGGAAACAATCCACTCATGGTGGTGTTTTCTATTTGATGTGCCAGAAAAAAAGAGATGACATTTTGCAGAAGATAATATGGATGAACTCTATTGTTGTAATAGATGGAAAGCCTTTCTTTTGGTAAACTATGTTTGAAAGAGGGATCATTTTTGTCAATGACATTATCAATGAGAACGGTAAGATTATGAAGTATGATGAATTTAAAGGCCTACTGAAAGCCACCACTACCGACCACGCAGTCTGATAGTTTATACATCAATGATGAAATTTTAACATTGCAACACATGCCAATACGGCCGCTTTAGTTTACTAAATTGCAATTTTAAATCTCCCGCGAAGTTTCCTGTTGAAAACATTGCAGAATGATGACGCTTATGTTGACGCGTGTTTGTGACGTTATTGTTTGTAGTGGACATTTTATCCAAGCACCACTCACAGCTAAAAGTTGTCCAATTTAATTGCATAATTACACAGTATTTTGGACATCTGTGTTGCTGAATCTTTTGCAATTTGTTCAATTAATAATGGAGACGTCAAAGAAGAATGCTGTTGGTGGAAAGCGGTGGATTGCAGCCGCCTTTAGCAACCAAAACACAGCCGGTGTTTCTTTGTTTGTTGTGAAGCTTTACTATGGAACAGAGCAGTCAAGCGAACATGTTTCTCTACCACATGTCAACCAACAGGTTTCGGTGAGAAAATTGTGGTAATAAGTCGGCTCTTATCGGAGACATCAGCGGAGCTTGTGTCGTTCTTCCTGCAGCAGCTGTCAAATAGCCAGCTGCCACTTTCTTGGCTCCTCCATGGCTTCCATCAGAGACACTGCTGGTCACCAAACCCCTCCCAATTTCAGGTATGACTTTATAATCTCACTAAAACACTAGTAACACAATAATCAGATAAGGAATTTTCCAGAATTATCCTAGTAAATGTGTCGAATAACATCTGAATCGCTCCCACTGCCCTAGCCTTTTTTTTCTATTGCTTCACTCTAACTTTCCTCATCCACGAATCGTTCATTCTCGCTCAAATTAGTTGGGAAATCGTCGCTTTCTCGGTCCGAATCGCTCTTGCTGCTGGTGGCTGTGAATATAAACAATGTAAGGAGCCCTACAACCAGTGACGTCACACGCACATCGTAGGCTACTTCCGGTACAGGCAAGGCTTTTTTTTAGCGACCAAAAGTTACGTACTTTATGGTTGATGTTCTCTACTAAATCCTTTCAGCGAAAATATGGCAATATCGCGAAATGATCAATTATGACACATAGAATGGACCTGCTATCCCCGTTTAAATAAGAAAATCTCATTTCAGTAGTCCTTTAGAACTATGTTTGATGATGCTTGTTCAAGTTTTTCATTCAATCCACTAACTGGAATCATTGGGAAAAGATGGAAACAAATAATTAATTACGGAACTACTAAATTATTAGTTTGTAAACCTCTAATAAGAAATCCCAGTTGGCAAAAAGGAACTAAAATAAATATAAAATAATATAATGTTTATTTAATAAAGAAATCTTTGAAGGATGCTCATATAACACATATGGAAAATGGGAGGACATTTTTGACTGCTTTTTGACTGAAGAAATATTCAAATTAATCTACGAAACTACTATCGATTTGCAAAATTGTTAATTTCAAAATAAAATTATTTATAACTTTTCGAACACAAGAAAAATGTTAAAACTATGGAATGTGACAAGAGTCGGATGAATACCTATTTTGTTGTAAGGAGTCTGAATCCACCCTGCTTTTGTTTTGGTATTGTCATATTGTGTCTTCCTTTTGGGTGGAAGTTGGAAAAATGTGTTTAATTATTGGTTTGTTTATGAAGCTTAATATGGTTTCTGTTATTTTAGGAGAGTTCATTGACAGTCATGACTAAGTCAATTTAATTATAGCATTCAGTGAAAGGTTTTTTTTTAAGGCCAAAAACAGATATTCACTTTTTACCCTCATTAAAACATGTATTCAGTATTTTTTGACTTCAGAAAGTTATATGGTTGAAACCGATAATGATGCCAATACACATAAAAAAAGATGGGAAGTTTGAAAATTTAATTTTGTTTACAGATATTTGCAATCTATTGTTGTGTTTCTTAATTTTGAGTGTACATAAATGAAGGCGTGTGTTGCTGAGCCCGACTTTGATTGATTGATTGAAACTTTTATTAGTAGATTGCACAGTTCAGTACATATTCCGTACAATTGACCACTAAATGGTAACACCCCAATAAGTTTTTCAACTTGTTTAAGTCGGGGTCCACGTTAATCAATTCAGGTAAACTGGACCTGGACATAATCTGGACTGGACCTGGTTTGAAGAACCCTTCAAACAATCTAATTTCATTCATAAAGGTCCTTTTCAAAAAATATATATAAAATAAAATAAAATAAATACATTTAAAACATTTTCTTGAATAAGAAAGAAAGTACAACAATATAAAACAGTTATAGAGAAACTAGTAGTTAATGAAAATGAGTAACATTAACTGTTAAAGGTTAGCACTATTAGACAGAGTAATGAAATACATGTTATACAATCTTTAGAAGAAATTGTAAGTATAATATATTATCTTCAGAATATGTTCATAGTGAAGCACTACAAGGACAGAAATATTTCATCCTGCTAGAATGCAAGACTTGTATTCAACTCCTGGGTAAACACTGCCCCCTGGTGGACTCTTTAACTACATACCTTGTCTCCTTTGCGTCCACTCAGACCTTGAGCACCTGGAACGCCCATGGGTCCTCTCTCTCCTTTGCGTCCACTCAGACCTTGAGCACCTGGAACGCCCATGGGTCCTCTCTCTCCTTTGTGTCCACTCAGACCTTGAGCACCTGGAACGCCCTTGGGTCCTCTCTCTCATTTGCTCTCCTGTCATATATGAGAACAATGAGTAAGTATTGTACTTACAATGTGCTGTGCTGAGCAGACATGTGTTGAGTTGGCTCCAGCAGCAAACTTTCCATATTCACTTTTAGACCTTGTCATTGAAGCAATTTGAAGTACAGCGAGGTATTGCATGCATGACATACATGTAGATGTTTTTAAAAATGTATTTTGTAATTTGTGATTGCTGCTGTTCACATTCACGTCCACACAGAAGTAATACAAATAACGCTTTTCTAGACAAAAGCAGCACCGTTGTATAGCACACTCGATGTAGATACTTTTTTAAATGTATTTTGTAATTTATGATTGGCCTCACGCGGGCCGGACAGGGACGCACATAGAGCCGCAGAATGCCCGGGTCTGTGTTACAGTGAATGAATATGCATTTTAATGTATAATCACCTCATGATAGTATTACACAATTCCCTAAGCCAGTGACTATCTAACTGTGGTAAGACAGAGAATGACATAAATATGCAAACAGTTTTACTGTTCAAACTGTGGCCAAAAATATTCAATGAATACTTATGGCCACTACGCAACTGGTCATTATGGTGGTACTTGGAGAGCAACGTTTTTTTTTCTTGAAGTGGTACTTGGAGAACAACCTTTACATATTTGCTTTTGAAGTCATAAGTCAGGGGAACAAGCATTTAAACAAAAACATTTCTGGAATATAAATGTTAACACAGGGGTGTCTAAACGTTTTCACCAAAAAGTCAAAGTATGTTGGTACCGTTTTGAGATATTTTTATATATCTTAAAAATAATACTCAAAACTGACATTAAAGAAAAAACTTGGGCCATGCCCACACGATTACAGAGTGTTTCAAAAACACATATTTGGGGTGAAAACAGTCTTTATTCACACAAGTGTAGTTTCAAAAGTGTCTGTCTACACACAAACACATACACCTGCTGTCACGCACATTTTGTCCAATCAAAATCCTGACAAATGGTGGCATTACACCTCTTATTATTTTTATTTTTATACACTACACGTAAAATGACTTGTCCATTATCTTTAAACCCAGCCTGCACGTACACAGAGCCCTGGGAACATTATTAAAGAGCGAATAATAGAATTATAACATGTTCAGCAAAATGGTGATGAATTACATGTGCAGTGAAGTCGACATCATTTCTAAAATCAGCACGCACTAAGGAAACCATTTTGCATGTTTGAGGGAATTATAAAGCATTTAATCATGGATATAATGATATGGTACATGGATGATGAAGTGTATATTGTCTTTCACATCAGTACAAATTACAAGGATGACGTTACATTGTTTTTTTGGTTTCTGCTTGGTCGCTCTTTTTGTGTGTGTGCGGTCGCGCCCGGCTCAATCTACAATAATGGAAGCAAGACACGTAAGTTCACTTCATGACTTGTCGTTAAACAAGGACTAAAAACATAAGATAATGTTGCACCTTTCTTATGACACAGAGCAAAAAGTCTTGCTTGTCAAAGTTGTGCCATCAGGTGGAGGTCCCACAGCCATCACATCCAAAACAGCTGACTGTCATTTGCGCTGACGGGAGTGTCACCAAGCCCATTTTAATGAATCTTTTTTTAATTCATGTTGAGTGAAAATAGCGCATCCAAACATAGAATAAATCATCTTATGGTGCGTTTAAAGGCAGCAAGGTAGCAAGGCAGTGTTGTTGAGCTTGGAAATGACACAAGCGTGACTTTTGGAACTCTACACTTTGACCAGCGTTTGCAAAAGTCTGCATTTTTAAAGACACGAGAGGCCTAAACACAGAGATATGTATGCGTTTATTAGGTTTCTCTGTTCGTGTGGACATGGCCTTAGTGTCAGCTTTGTGTTATAGACTACAAAGTGTAGCAAAGTATTACAGTAAAAAATAGAACATAGGTGGTTCCACAGCTGGGCGATATATCGATATACGCGATATATTGCGGGTTTGTCTCTGTGCGATATAGAAAATGACTATATCGTAATATTGGAGTAGACGTTCTCACGCAGTTGTTTTTAGCTGCGGGCATTACACTACAGGCTCTCCTCGCTCTTTCCTGTGTCTCCTTCTCACAGACAAGCAGGCGCACATTCTTACATACGTCACATACTGTCACCTCTTACTTCACATACGTATACGCCCTCGCCCAGCAGAGAGGTAGCGGCGTGGCTAACGTTAGCTGTGATGCTAGCGGGTTGTTGCAAGAGAACGAAGGTGCGAATCTCGTAACAAATGAATGAATTAATTCCCAAGAAAAACAGCACGGGGTCCATCGTCTGGCGGTGGTTCGGCTTCAATCGGAAATATGTCGAATAGACAACTTTAATTAGTTATGTGTGGAGCACAAGCGTTGCTACCAAAAGTAGCATTACTGCTAATATGTAGCATCATTTGAAAAGTTTAATAAATACAGTTTTGGTCAATTGACTTAGTTGTGATTTCCTTCTCTGCATGAAAGTTTTAAAAGTAGCATATATTAGTGCAGTATGGAGAATAATCACCATACTGCTGTGATTATATGTATCCAGTGTTTATTCAAGGCTAAGGCAAAATACAGAGAAATATATCGTATATCGCGATATGGTCTAAAAATATTGCAGTATTACAAAAAGGCAATATCGCCCAGCCCTAGGTGGTTCAACGTAGCACATTTTTCTGCCTATATTTTTCACATTTACTAATAGGGTGTCCAGAGCAGCAACGGTGGGCAAAATGAACTTTCACAAAATATTCATTATGAACAGTCCTGCAATGCGTTCACTTGTGGAAATGTCTAAACATAAAAGCTAAATGTCCTCCAATAATAAGCGCACAAGTCTTGCTGGGTAATATGGCCCAAAACGGATAGCATTTATGCATTTATAGTCTGAATGGCGATATATGTTATACCGTATTTCCTTGAATTGCCGCCGGTGTGCTAATTAATTTAAAACCTCCTCTCACTCCTGCGCTTACCAAAGGCATGCGGTAAAAGTAAGCATGCGCACATTATTTTAAAACCTCTTCTCACTCCGACACTTACCAAAGGTATGCAGTAAAAATCTGAGTGTGATGTAAGCTTGGATCTTAAATCCTACTGAATAGTAGGGGTGTAACGGTACGTGTATTTGTATTAAACCGTTTCAGTACGGGGGTTTCGGTTCGGCACGCGGGCGTACCGAACGAGTTTGGAAGCAGAAGTCTTCACAAGCTGCTATGCTTTCTGCCTCTGTCTCAGCAGTGAGCACCCAGCATTGTCCTGCCCACACAACCATCTGATTGGTTACATACAAAGCCAATCAGCAGTGCGTATTCAGAGCGATGTAATAGCCAATCAGCAGTGTGTATTAAGAGCGATGTAATCAATGCTTTAGCGTCGAGCAGAGCTATTCGTTTAGCAGGGGAGCAGCGGACTCTACCCAAATTATACTTAACACTTCCCAGTCACAACTATTACAAACATCACTATGAGCCCGTTGACCTTCTAGAAACTTAAACTGCAGCTCAGGTAGCTCACAGTATAGGTTTGAGGTGAAGGCTAATTAGCTTTTAGCGTAACATTAGCTCATTTTGCTGTGTGTGTGTGTGCGTGTGTGCGTGCGTGCTAGGGGCAGCAAAGCCCTGTCTGTCTGTTATTTCATTGAACTCCATCGTGTTTAGGGATAAATAGTCTCTCCCATTGCTATTGTACTATTTTTCAGCAATAGTTACATTAATCATTAGTAATGTAGCAGCCTAGTTTTGAATAGCAGGGTCCCTGCTATCGCATGTTGATAAAAATACAACATGTACATAATAAAAGTCAACTACAGGCTTCCCTAATACTGTAATAAATTAAGCATGATGAGTTGACATTAAACAGTTTCAATGGAAACTGTTTAATGTTGCACTTTTCATATGTAGAAGAAAGGTTTTTTCATTTTATTTAATCACAGCAACAACTTGAGACAGTTTAATGTGGATTAACGTGGGCAGAATTATTATAGTTTTCCTCATGTTAGAAGGATAAAACCATTGTTTACAAATTTGGTAAATAACCAAAAAAGGTATATTTTGTTGTTTTCTTACTGTACCGAAAATGAACCGAACCGTGACCTCTAAACCGAGGTACGTACCAAAACGTAATTTTTGTGTACTGTTGCACCCCTACTAAATAGCTCTTAGTCTTCTTCCCTTTATGCGATTTCAAATTACCGGTATTAAAATCAGCCTCCTCCATTTTGAAAATGATGACAGGGGAAGTGTCACTCGTGACATCACGAGTTTGACCAGGCGGTAATACTAAGCATGCGCTAATTTTTTGGGGGAGCGAGTTTGACCCGGCAATAATTCAAGGCAGGCGCATACTATATGCCCTGCGGCAATTCAAGGAAATACGGTATGCTGGTACCTGAAACAACAGGTGTAAAGTGCTCGAGGCCGCTGACCTACTTATCTCCATTGCAGCGGTGGTTTGCGTTGTGCATCGTTGCTTCCTGTGCGTGGGGTTATTTTCAGAGCAACTGAAAAGCAGAGACGTGGAAATTCACAACTCTAAGCTGAAGAAGTAGAATAAATCAACACGCAAAATGTTTACATCTCAAGATCGTATCAAATTATACCCAAAGCTAAGTTTTAATTTCTTTACTCATAATTTAAGACTATTGTATACATTTTTTCTGTATAATCCTGAAATATGAAGTCAGTCTACGCATCCTATCATGATTTATAAGCTTCCATAAAATCTTTTTGTAAGGCTGCCGGCGCCGCCTCGGACAAACAAAACCATTGTAACATTTCACCCGGAAAAAAGTCCTCTGCTATGGTCCGATAGTGGT
Organism: Nerophis ophidion; assembly: GCF_033978795.1. Lineage (NCBI taxonomy): Eukaryota > Metazoa > Chordata > Actinopteri > Syngnathiformes > Syngnathidae > Nerophis > Nerophis ophidion. The sequence continues at coordinate 47,571,402 of NC_084630.1, read as the reverse complement.
ATACAAGTGCTAAATTATTCACTGTAAAACCCTGTTTGAAAATTCAACAAAATATGGAAGTTACAGCTATTGTTTATTGTAACGTCAGTACTTGGTTCATTAAATAATAAAATATATAATCTATCAAGCTTTAAAATATTGAATGAAGTGATTTTCTTTAAGTTACTGACTTTTTATTCATGCATTTATCATGTTTTGTAGTTCACCTTCCAAAAAGTAGCTCACTTATTTTCTTAGTCTTAAAAAGCGACAAGTTTTGAGCTTCAAAAATGCCTAGCTCCTTTGATATCATATTGGTTCAAATACCCTTTAAACTTGGTTTGCCTTTGCACTAGTGTCACTTTTTTTTAAAGATATTCAGCATTTTAAATTTGGAGGGTTTGCAGATTAATTTTTCCTGTATGTAGTAACCTAACGTGTTGCTTATAAAGTCATTAATTAGCAGTTTTTGTTATTTTTTTCCATTACGCTAGGTTTATTGCCTAAAGGCTGCTGGCTATTCAGTTTGTAACTACTCTTCAGTCGCTATACGACACACGGGCTATAAGGAAAGACATTTTCAAGCCCAGGACTAGCTAATCATTTGCAGGCATGTGAGCACCCTTTAAAAAAAAAAACATAAAGGCTGGCAAAAAAAATAAGAATAAATTAAATCAAGACTACATTTCCTGCAATGGAAACAATCACAAACAAACAAACAAATAAATACACACTATTTTTTTTGAACAACAAACATGTCCACATGTGAATAAAAGTTAAGGCACTTTCAACATATTCAACAATTTTACACATCAGGTTGAGCAAATTATGACTTTAACACAACATGTCAAGGAAAGAAAATAAAAGCAAATACAGTATTACAAATAATAAAACAATGTGATAAAATACACAAATTATAGAGAAAAAAAGGCTACATTCAATCACCTTAAATGTTTTCAATAATGATATCAATTTAAAGTTTTTGGTACTTTTAATAATTTTCCAAGAATTAATTGGTAATTTGAAACCATTAAGCCAATTAAAACATGTAGGTTTTAACTTCAGAAATCGACATTTATGTATAAAAATAGTTGCTTGCAGCATAATAGTGTTGACAAACATGTCTAAGGATGTGGAGATGTCCCCATTCACAATAAAAGAGATCAAATTTGACACATATGTGAATGACAGTAACATATAAATGTTTGTCAACATTTTTATGCTGCAAGCAAATTTTTGTATGCATAAATGTTGATTTCTGAAAGAAAAAAGGTTTTCTAATTGGCTAAACGGTAAAACTATCAAATAAATATGCAAAAATGGTTAAAAGTACAAAAACCCTTAAACATACATCTTTATTAAAAAGTTTGAAAGTGACTTAATTTAACCCTTTTTTTTTTAAATTGTATCATAGTTTTTTATTATTTGGAATACTCTTTTTTATGTGCTTTTAACCCTTTCATTGACATGTTTTATTCATGCTAATGGATGTGTAAAATTGTTGAATATAAAAGAAAAAGTTTAACAACTAACTATATAGTTCTGATGTTGTGACCTCTGTTTATAATATACCTTTTCGTATAGTAATTATACGTCAAGGGCCGGGATCCGCGCATGCGCGAAGGTAACTTTTTGACTGCATTCTGTGACTTCACGTTTTGTTGAATTAGAATATTTTATGAATGTGTTGTCTAAAAACTAGCTGACCTAAAAGTAAAGGAAAAGAAGAATATAAACACGAAGAAGGGGAAATATATATACAATGAATAATTATAATGCAATGGCAACACTAAATTGGCCCTAGTGTGTGAATGTGAGTGTGAATGTTGTCTGTCTATCTGTGTTGGCCCTGTGAT